>NC_068937.1:101769563-101822012 GCF_016801865.2 Culex pipiens pallens | reverse complement strand
TTGTTGTGTTCTATTCCGGGTGCAAATAGTTGAATAAAACCAAATTTAATTCCCCGTTCTTGAACCGCGTTGTTTATTTATTTTCCAACTGTTCAAGATGTAACTTAAGAATTGTAAATAGTACGGTTAAGGGGAATATTGGGTTGCTTAGAATTAGTTAGTTTATAATTTGTAAATATCTACCTAAACCTAAACTTAAATGTAAATTTGTGCCAACACGATCTGAAAGTGATCTAAACCCGATCACACATGCAAGAAGAGATACAGCAGATAGCTGTACGGAAGGGAGTAAAAAGGGGAGAGAAATTGTATTTGGGATCAGTTCGGAATAAACTATTACCGCAGACACACGAGTTTGTGCCGCCACGCACCGCGTCGTTTCGTTGCAATAAAGTTTGTTGACCCTGCAACAATTAGAAGTTTTCTTTGCCCGAACGGTTCGATCGCGCGAAATTTGCTAAGTGTTGCAAAAATCGGGACTTAGCCGGTTTGTGAGAGCAATCACGTTGCTCTGGGGATTTGTGGCGCGTCTTGACCGACCTGGTGAAAGGTGGCAAGAGCGGCCAGGTTTTGAAGACTTGTGGTCTGCGGACGAAGAAGGGCTTGTGGCGACCCAAGCCCTCGGTCACCGTGGATAGACCGTGTGTGTGTGCGTGTGCTTAACCGGTGCTACACAAGGTGTAGCAAGGAAAGCCCTTCGATCCCGGCACCGTTCGCTCTGTGCTGAACACCAACTTTTCCTTTTATGACAGTTCACTTTTCCCCTCGCGTTGTTATTCCTTTGCACGCTAAATTCTGTTTTACCAGAATACAACAATCTCTCCTTCTTCCGGTTTGCTCTTGTAGTGTCCTACTACAACTCAATATCGTCTTGACCTAAACTTCTCCATACTCCATCTTGGTTCCATCTACTTCCGGGCTCGATACCGGCTCGATTGCCGGTCGACTGTGAGGGACGCTGCTTCAATGAATCGCCTTCCGTTGCTCTCCCTAGCAGCGCACACTTCCGTATTGATACTGAGGATTCCTAGCATCTCAGCTGTCTTCCGACCCAGCAAGCAGCAGGTTCCGTTTTCTGCAACGTAGATCTCGGCAACAATGCTCTTTCTCTCCGTGGCTACTTCCGCCGAAAACATTCCAGCAACTTCAACTGGATGGCCAGAATAGGACATCAGGTTTTTTTTCACAACAGGCTGCTGAGACTTGATGCGCACTTTTTCTTTCTTCATGTGCTCCCAGGTTCGCCGATCGATAACGTCAACTCCGGCACCCGAATCCACCACCCATTTAACTGGAACGCCACCCACAGTACAAATAACATTACCTCATCGACCTGGGTCAGTTGCAAACAGGTATTGCACGTTCTCCTCTGCCGAATCATCACTCAGCTGTTCCGAATCGTCGGAATCCTCAGAGTCCGTGTCACGTCGACCAGTCTTCACCTGCCGCAGCCGCTTTCCCACCTTTTTCTTGTGCTTCTTCGTTTTGCAGCAACTCTTGAAGTGTCCAACCATACCGCAGCGCTTGCACTCCTGGTCTTTCGCCGGGCAGCTATCATCGTTGGCGAAATGACCCCGCTTGCCGCAACGGTAGCATTCCCGGTTCGATCGAGTCCTTGACCGGATTTTGTGCACCTCCACGTCGTTCTCCGCCGGAGTTGGGTTCAGCGTCAAATTGTTCTTGTGCTTCTCGATTGTCTCCAATGAACGGCCAGCTTCAACGGTTTCGGCCAGAGTCATCTGAGGTTTGTTTAGAATCCTCGCACGTAGATCATCCGACGCTCCTTTCTCAAAAATCTGCTCCTTAATTTCGTCGTCCAAGTGGTCACCATACTCGCAGAGGTTGCCCTGCTCCCGCAGTCGTAGGACAAAACTTTCGATGGGTTCCTCGCCGGCCTGCACCAGGTTTCGAAATTTATGCCGCTCCAACGGCAGGCACTTCATTGGCAGGAAGTACTCGTCCAGCAGCTTCATCGCCTCTTGGAATACGTCGGATCCCACCGGAACTTCCGGTTCATCGTCGCCCTGCAAGCTGAAGTACACGTCCTGCACTTGCGGTCCCACATAGTGAAGGAGGTATGACTTCTTCCGTGAGGCGATTGCGACGTTGTTCACGTCAAGGAAGATTTGAAAAGAACGTTTCCATTTCTTCCACCGGGAAGAGACCGTGGACGTGTCCCCGGGAACAAACGGAGCCAATCCGGAGCTTTTTCCACCATCCATCCTCGTACAATCGAATTGAATCTGCTCTTGTGTCACAACTGGTCACAACCGAATCGAATCTTTCTTTTTTCTCCTTTGTTTACTTTGTCGAGCAGCTCCCTTGGCCGCGTCAACTTCCGCGCTGATATAACTATTTTCCGCGCCCGAATTTAATCGCAATCACTTCCGCGCTTCTCGTGGATTGTTTCACCACTCGTCGCCAAATGTTGTGTTCTATTCCGGGTGCAAATAGTTGAATAAAACCAAATTTAATTCCCCGTTCTTGAACCGCGTTGTTTATTTATTTTCCAACTTTTCCTTTTATGACAGTTCACTTTTCCCCTCGCGTTGTTATTCCTTTGCACGCTAAATTCTGTTTTACCAGAATACAACAGTCATGCGACTTCAAGCTGGTTTTTTTTTGACTGACCGCCCGATATTTCAGCCAGCATATTTCGCAGGGACATATGACAGCTCGAGCTAGATCATTAGGTCTATTTTCTGTGTACACTCAACCCCCAGTGGTTGGTCACTTTTTCGTTTGGGGACCATCCATAAACCACGTGGACACTTTTTTGGGAATCTCGAACCCCCCCCCCCCCCCCTTCGTGGACAATTGTCCATACAAAAAAAATCTTTTTATATGGAGCGTGGACAATCGCCATACCCCCCCCCCATAAAGTGTCCACGAACTGTCACTTTTTAGACGGCGCTCACGCACACTATCAAAATAAACGTTTGGTAGTGTGTGTGAACTCCGTGTAAAAGGGGTGTCAAACTAAAAAGTGACCCCGTTCGTTTGACAACAGTTGGTGTCAAACCATCGGGGTTTGAGTGTATTGAGTTCAATTGGGTGCTAAAATGAAGCTTAGATTGCTGATATTATTGTTTACAGCTATAAAGCTTATTTTTCTGAGTACAATGATCCTTTGTACGACCACAAAGAGTTTAAAATGGATTTTGAAATCAATTTTGAAAAATTAACCTCGCGGTCCTTTTTGACAGAAAAGCTCCTACTTGACAGCTCGTTCCAAGGGGACCATAGTTAATTCATCGAAAAAATGTTGTCTTGTCAAATTTTTTTTTGCGTTAAAATGAAAAAAAAAGCGATCAGAAATGGTTTTTAATCGTGTTTTTTACCGTTGTACATAAAAATTTACATAGGGCTTTAGTACCCAATTTAACGAATCTCTGCACCTAAATGAATCAGCATATGCCGGTTGTTGCCTTCTTGAAGCCACTGAAGGAATTTTGGGTTCTAAATCAATTGTGTTTCAAAATTTATATAATTTTGTGTTACAATCATTGACGTCCTAGTTGGCAATCATTGATTAATGAAGATTTCTGTAACTTTACAGGGAATGGAATAATCGTTACCAAAAAGTATCAACGCATGTAGGGTACTATTTTGAACAACTTGTTGAAGGAATTTTGTCAAAATATTGATAAAGACGCAAAATTTATATCTTTGAATGAAAAATCAAGAAAATTATGGAAGTTAAGTGCTCTAAAACGTGCTGTCCCTATTCACACTGTAGTCCCGATTCGCCCCAGATGACGGTACAGTTTTTTCAAAAGCCTGCTACAAACCTAAAGGAACACCTTCTTCATTGACTTGTAGCCGTCTGTCGGCAACGAAACAGTCGAGAAACGTCAAAAATCCACCAAAAACAGACGACCGCGTGTGTTGTTTTCGTTCTTTCAGTTAAAAATTTGGATCCACGACGGATCAGATCCCGCTGTTCCGTGTTGTTTTCCGGCGAATAAACCAATTTCTCCGGCCGCAAAATGCCGTACGCCCGCAAGAAGATGCACGACGGTGACACCCACCTGCGACGTCGCTGGCGACTTCGGTCGCGAACCCGCGACATGGACCTGATCGACGAGGACCTGAAGAAAAACTCGGACGCGCTGCTGAACCAGGAAGTGGACTTGGAAAAGCCCGGATTTGGTCAGTTTTACTGCATCCACTGTGCCCAGTACTACATCAACGAGCGCGCCCTGCAGGACCACTTCCGGACGAAGGTCCACAAGCGGCGCATGAAGAATCTGGAGGTGGAACCGTACACGCTGGAGGATTCGCTAAAGGCGGCTGGGCAGGGTAGTTTCGTGCAGCCGCAGAAGCGTAAGATGGAGACGCAACCTTCGAAGCAGGAGTATGCGGCCGGGAAGCGGGTAAAGGTGGACGTGGTGATCGAGGAGGACAAGCCCGCCAAGCAGAACCTTTCCAAGGTGCCCAAGTACGACGGACAGTTTGCACGGATTATGGAAGACCTGAAGAAGCCGGCCGAGTGAATGGCTGCGTTTGGGTTTGTTATTTGGATTTATTTTCATTTTCTGTATATTACAATAGAGAAAAAACTTGTAATTTCACCATGTTGTAGCAGCAGGAAGAGTTGGTTAATGTGTTTCTATTGCGAAACAGATGTTTTCTGCAACGAAAGAATAACAAGGATCTACGGCTAAACAACAATTCGGACTTATTGCTTTTTGAGGGTGGAACAAAAAAGAAACTTCCAAAATGGTTTCGGGGGAGGGAAACACACTACAAAAGCTCGCTAAACTCGAAACGAAATCGATGTCTTCTCCCTCGCGCCCTACATTTTGTCCATAAAGTGTGGCGTTCCGGCGGTGGTCCTCCGCTTCGTCAGAATGTCACAGCCCGTCTCCGTCACGAGCAGCGTCTGCTCGAACTGGGCCGAAAAAAGTCCGTCGGCGGTGACGGCGGTCCAATCGTCCGGCCACGAAACGTCGCGCCAAGTGCCCTCGGAGATCATCGGCTCGATGGTGAAGCAGTGGCCAGGCTTCATCACTCCGACGGCGTTGTTCTCTGGAAGAAGCGATGCGAGATTGGTAATTTAGAGTTCAATAAAAATCCTAATCTAAAACGCATACTCACTAGCATAATGTGGCACATTTGGGGCGGTGTGGAACAGTCGGTGAATTCCGTGGCCGCAATAGCTCTTGACCACGCTGAATCCGTGCGCGTGGACGTGCTTCTGGATAACATTTCCAATCTCGCGGTAGCGCTCTCCCGGCTTCACGATCCCAATTGCTTTCATCAACGCTTCGTACGTAACTTGGACCAGCTTCTTGTGCTGCTCCTTCACGTTCCCAACGAAGAACGTTTCGTTCAGATCGCCGTGGAAGCCCTGATGATAAACGGTCACGTCCACGTTGCACAGATCGCCGTCCTCGAGCGGACGCATGTCCGGGATTCCGTGGCAGATGACTTCGTTGACCGACGTGCAGCACGACTTCGGAAAGTTGTAATAGTTGAGCGGAGACGGATAGCAGTCCCGCTCGATGCACGCCTCGTGCACGATCCGATCAATCTCGTCAGTGGTCACTCCGACGTCGCACACCCGGGCGGCCTCGTCCAGCACTTCGCGGCCCAACCGGCAGGCCACGCGCATTCCCTCCTTCTCCTCGTCGTCCAGCACCTTAATCGTGGTGTTGCCGCGCAACGATTCCTCCGACTTTGAGCGACCTTCCTTGTGGTCGGCATAGTCCGGGCGCGGAATAGCCGCCGGAACGGGTCTCGTGTCCGACTGCGGAAACGGTCGCAACTTTCCGCTAAACGTGTAGTAAGGCCACGGATTGAACACGTTCTTGTCCTCGTTTCCCTCTACAAACCGAAAAAAAAGAAAGTTGTTAATTCGATTATGTCACTTCGGAACACGGTTCCACCGGGGCAGATAGATACTCACTCGCCAACAGGTGAATGACCTTGTGGGCCTTCCACGAGCCCTTGAAGCACGCCTGGCTGCAGAAAAACGACCCCTGGATGCCCATTTTGAGGCAAACCGGACACTGCAGGGTCGCCGGACTCTTGCAGCCCTCGGTCTCGCAACCGTGCTCGATTTTGCTGTCCGTCATCCTGTGCGAATCTGCCCGGAAGTCGTAAACAAAGCAAAAGCGATAAACCACCAACGCAAAACCCCAACACAATTATTGCTTTTTATAGGCAAGCCTGCGACGGACCGGATTTCACGACGACGAAAATTTAGCACGAAAAAAAAATAAACTTGTCACGAAACCCGAAAGAATCCCGCACGGCGCGCGAGGAGAGAAGGAATCTGACAGCTACAGCAGCTACACGGTTACTGAAAATCGCACTTTTGGGAGTTCAGAAATCGCACTTTTGGGAGTTCGCTTAATCGAACTCAAGAAAGTGCGAAATCGCGAACTCGAAAAATGGTAAAAATCACCAAAAAACGAGTTCAGTTAAGCGAACTCTCAAAAGTGTGATTTTGGACTTAGCGATTTTTTTAAATTCGCTTGAAACATTTCGTCCTAAATAAATGTTAGTTGTTTTTTGCGCTCCGGAGTTTCGGGTTGGATTTCTGGTAAGTTAAAAGGAAGGATTGTCCACCGGTGGACGGATTGCCCGCCAACGTTGGCAAAAAGGTTCCGTCCACCGGTGGACGGATTCTGGCCAAAGTTTAGCTAGAGGAATCCGTCCACCGGTGGACAGATTGCCCGACAACGTTGGCGAAAAGGTTCGGTCCACCGGTGGACGGAATACTGGACAAAGTTTAGTGAGAGAAATCCGTCCACCATTGGACGGATTGCCCGACAACGTTGGTGAAAAGGTTCCGTCCACCGGTGGACGGATTGCCCGACAACGTTGGTGAAAAGGTTCCGTTCACCGGTGGACGGATTCTGGACAAAGTTTAGCTAGAGGAATCCGTCCACCGGTGGACGGATTGCCCGACAACGTTGGTGAAAAGGTTCCGTCCACCGGTGGACGGATTCTGGACAAAGTTTAGATAGAGGAATCCGTCCACCGGTGGACGGATTGCCCGACAACGTTGATGAAAAAGGTTCCGTCCACAGGGATTCTGGACAAAGTTTAGCTAGAGGAATCCGTCCACCGGTGGACAGATTGCCCTACAAGTTTGTTGAAAAGGTTCCGTCTACCGGTGGACGGATTGCCCGCCAACGTTGATGAAAAGGTTCCGTCCACCGGTGGACGGATTCTGGACAAAGTTTAGCTAGAGGAATCCGTCCACCGGTGGACGGATTGCCCGACAACGTTGGTGAAAAGGTTCCGTCCACCGGTGGACGGATTCTGGACAAAGTTTAGATAGAGGAATCCGTCCACCGGTGGACGGCTTGCCCGACAACGTTGATGAAAAGGTTCCGTCCACCGGTGGACGGATTCTGGACAAAGTTTAGCTAGAGGAATCCGTCCACCGGTGGACGGATTGCCCGACAACGTTGATGAAAAGGTTCCGTCCACCGGTGGACGGATTCTGGACAAAGTTTAGATAGAGGAATCCGTCCACCGGTGGACGGATTGCCCGACAACGTTGATGAAAAAGGTTCCGTCCACAGGGATTCTGGACAAAGTTTAGCTAGAGGAATCCGTCCACCGGTGGACAGATTGCCCTACAAGTTTGTTGAAAAGGTTCCGTCTACCGGTGGACGGATTGCCCGCCAACGTTGGCGAAAAGGTTCGGTCCACCGGTGGACGGATTCTGGACAAAGTTTTGCGAGAGGAATCCGTCCACCGGTGGACGGATTGCCTGCCAATCTTGGCGAGAATGTGGACAAAGTTCTGTAAGAAGAATCCGTCCACCGGTGGACGGATTGCCCTACAACGTTGGTGAAAAGGTTCCGTCCACCGGTGGACGGAATACTGGACAAAGTTTAGTGAGAGGAATCCGTCCACCGGTGGACATATTGCCCTACAAGTTTGTTGAAAAGGTTCCGTCTACCGGTGGACGGATGCCCGCCAACGTTGGCGAAAAGGTTCGGTCCACCGGTGGACGGATTCCGTCCACCGGTGGAACAATATTGGCGAAAAGGTTTCGTCCACCGGTGGACGGATTCTGGACAAACTTTAGCTAGAGAAATCCGTCCACCGGTTGACGGATTCTGGACAAAGTTTAGCGAGAGGAATCCGTCCACCGGTGGACGGATTGCCCGCCAATCTTGGCGAGAAGATGGACAAAGTTCTGCAAGAAGAATCCGTCCACCGGTGGAACAATATTGAGGAAAAGGTTCCGTCCACCGGTGGACGGATTTGTCGGACAATTTTTTACAAAAAGAAATCCGCGCCCCGGAGGATGGATTGCTTGCCAAATTTGGCAAAATGATTAGGTCCAACGGTTGATGTTTTTAAGAGCAATGTTCCGGCCTCCGGTGGACGGATTGTCTGCAAGAGTAGGCAAAAGAATCGGTATGGACAATCTTTTGCAAAAGGAATTCGTCCCCCGGAGAACGGATTGCCTGCAAGAGTAGGCAAAATAATCGGTCCACAGGCGGACAAAATTTTTTGCAAGTTCTGCAAGAGGAGTCGCTCCACCGGTGGACGGATTGCCTGCCAAAGTTGGTAGGACGAACCGGACCAACTTTGGACAGTTTTGAAAAGGACATTATAATATTTTTTTTTTACTTTTTCCGGCAGAACCATAGAACCAAGTGGCCAGTGTGGAAGCGGAATGAAAGGGATCCGGAAATATGGGCCAGCGGTTGCAAGACTTTATCGGGAACCTAATGTGGCGGTCCGTTTCGAGGACTATCGGATGCTGCGGGAAATGATCTGGTTGAGAAAGCGATGTTCTCCAAGACAACCGGTTGACTCATCACAATACTACCAGCAGGGACCAGCGTACCAAAATTCACCAGAGCTTTTGAACGAACCCGTTCATGTCCCAACAGCAAGTCATGGTTGTCAAGAAAAGAACACCAACAATGACCAACAAGGGCCGGAATGCTGCCGACGAGTTTTAAGTACCTTCGGCGTGTGGTGAATCAGTCCGACTCGACGTTGTCCATCAGGTGGCGAAGGTGTGTACCATCAGTGTTGCACAACAACTAAATCTGTTCTACCTCAACCTTTTTCAGACAACCAACTTATGCGAAACGACGAAATCCAGCAAGAACCGAGCTGCAGGCAAATGTGGCACGAACGGCCATCCTACTCGTTAGAAACGGGCTCTATCATTGTCACCGATTTCGGCCGGCGGCAACGATCAACTCCTCCACGGGCTTCCCGGCGGCCGGCGACCAACGACACGCTTATGAGCAAGTTGCAGCTCTACGACGACGAGGAGGCCAGCACGTAGTCGCTGCACAAGTTTTCCGAGACGCCTGCCTGACCGGATCGATGAAAACACGAAGCTGGAGAAAAGTGAACAACGTCATGGCCGCAGGAGCCCTGTGTAACTTTTGGTCCTGGAACGAAATCCTTGACCTCGATATCGCTGCACCACCCAACGCGAAGCAGCCTGCCGGAACCAGGAGAGATCGTGACCATTTTCCCCAAGGAACCAACATTGAATACCATGACAAACTTTCTTGCACGAAGCTTTATTTTATAAAATATGATCCTGTCATTATATTTTGTAATTATTATCAAATAATTCAATAAAAATGCCGTTTAGTTGTTTATCAATTATTCACTGCAACTAGTTTAATTACTAATTCAAAGAAAATCCCTGAAAACGCCCTCAAGTAGGCAACCTCTCAACCGGTGAAATATTTCCCCACGCTCGAACTCGACAAATCACGAAAATCATGATTTTGCCAGTTCGACCCACTTTACCAAAAAAAGTGTTATCCGAGTTGAACTCCAAAAATCATGATAATTACCATTTTTTTGGTTTTATTTGGTAAGCGTGTACACTAGCAAGCTGGGATTGGCCTTCAACCACACGCTTACCAAATAAAACCAAAAAAATGGTAATTATCATGATTTTTGGAGTTCAACTCGGATAACACTTTTTTTGGTAAAGTGGGTCGAACTGGCAAAATCATGATTTTCGTGATTTGTCGAGTTCGAGCGTGGGGAAATATTTCACCGGTTGAGAGGTTGCCTACTTGAGGGCGTTTTCAGGGATTTTCTTTGAATTAGTAATTAAACTAGTTGCAGTGAATAATTGATAAACAACTAAACGGCATTTTTATTGAATTATTTGATAATAATTACAAAATATAATGACAGGATCATATTTTATAAAATAAAGCTTCGTGCAAGAAAGTTTGTCATGGTATTCAATGTTGGTTCCTTGGGGAAAATGGTCACGATCTCTCCTGGTTCCGGCAGGCTGCTTCGCGTTGGGTGGTGCAGCGATATCGAGGTCAAGGATTTCGTTCCAGGACCAAAAGTTACACAGGGCTCCTGCGGCCATGACGTTGTTCACTTTTCTCCAGCTTCGTGTTTTCATCGATCCGGTCAGGCAGGCGTCTCGGAAAACTTGTGCAGCGACTACGTGCTGGCCTCCTCGTCGTCGTAGAGCTGCAACTTGCTCATAAGCGTGTCGTTGGTCGCCGGCCGCCGGGAAGCCCGTGGAGGAGTTGATCGTTGCCGCCGGCCGAAATCGGTGACAATGATAGAGCCCGTTTCTAACGAGTAGGATGGCCGTTCGTGCCACATTTGCCTGCAGCTCGGTTCTTGCTGGATTTCGTCGTTTCGCATAAGTTGGTTGTCTGAAAAAGGTTGAGGTAGAACAGATTTAGTTGTTGTGCAACACTGATGGTACACACCTTCGCCACCTGATGGACAACGTCGAGTCGGACTGATTCACCACACGCCGAAGGTACTTAAAACTCGTCGGCAGCATTCCGGCCCTTGTTGGTCATTGTTGGTGTTCTTTTCTTGACAACCATGACTTGCTGTTGGGACATGAACGGGTTCGTTCAAAAGCTCTGGTGAATTTTGGTACGCTGGTCCCTGCTGGTAGTATTGTGATGAGTCAACCGGTTGTCTTGGAGAACATCGCTTTCTCAACCAGATCATTTCCCGCAGCATCCGATAGTCCTCGAAACGGACCGCCACATTAGGTTCCCGATAAAGTCTTGCAACCGCTGGCCCATATTTCCGGATCCCTTTCATTCCGCTTCCACACTGGCCACTTGGTTCTATGGTTCTGCCGGAAAAAGTAAAAAAAAAATATTATAATGTCCTTTTCAAAACTGTCCAAAGTTGGTCCGGTTCGTCCTACCAACTTTGGCAGGCAATCCGTCCACCGGTGGAGCGACTCCTCTTGCAGAACTTGCAAAAAATTTTGTCCGCCTGTGGACCGATTATTTTGCCTACTCTTGCAGGCAATCCGTTCTCCGGGGGACGAATTCCTTTTGCAAAAGATTGTCCATACCGATTCTTTTGCCTACTCTTGCAGACAATCCGTCCACCGGAGGCCGGAACATTGCTCTTAAAAACATCAACCGTTGGACCTAATCATTTTGCCAAATTTGGCAAGCAATCCATCCTCCGGGGCGCGGATTTCTTTTTGTAAAAAATTGTCCGACAAATCCGTCCACCGGTGGACGGAACCTTTTCCTCAATATTGTTCCACCGGTGGACGGATTCTTCTTGCAGAACTTTGTCCATCTTCTCGCCAAGATTGGCGGGCAATCCGTCCACCGGTGGACGGATTCCTCTCGCTAAACTTTGTCCAGAATCCGTCAACCGGTGGACGGATTTCTCTAGCTAAAGTTTGTCCAGAATCCGTCCACCGGTGGACGAAACCTTTTCGCCAATATTGTTCCACCGGTGGACGGAATCCGTCCACCGGTGGACCGAACCTTTTCGCCAACGTTGGCGGGCATCCGTCCACCGGTAGACGGAACCTTTTCAACAAACTTGTAGGGCAATATGTCCACCGGTGGACGGATTCCTCTCACTAAACTTTGTCCAGTATTCCGTCCACCGGTGGACGGAACCTTTTCACCAACGTTGTAGGGCAATCCGTCCACCGGTGGACGGATTCTTCTTGCAGAACTTTGTCCACCTTCTCGCCAAGATTGGCAGGCAATCCGTCCACCGGTGGACGGATTCCTCTCGCAAAACTTTGTCCAGAATCCGTCCACCGGTGGACCGAACCTTTTCGCCAACGTTGGCGGGCAATCCGTCCACCGGTAGACGGAACCTTTTCAACAAACTTGTAGGGCAATCTGTCCACCGGTGGACGGATTCCTCTAGCTAAACTTTGTCCAGAATCCCTGTGGACGGAACCTTTTTCATCAACGTTGTCGGGCAATCCGTCCACCGGTGGACGGATTCCTCTATCTAAACTTTGTCCAGAATCCGTCCACCGGTGGACGGAACCTTTTCATCAACGTTGTCGGGCAATCCGTCCACCGGTGGACGGATTCCTCTAGCTAAACTTTGTCCAGAATCCGTCCACCGGTGGACGGAACCTTTTCATCAACGTTGTCGGGCAAGCCGTCCACCGGTGGACGGATTCCTCTATCTAAACTTTGTCCAGAATCCGTCCACCGGTGGACGGAACCTTTTCACCAACGTTGTCGGGCAATCCGTCCACCGGTGGACGGATTCCTCTAGCTAAACTTTGTCCAGAATCCGTCCACCGGTGGACGGAACCTTTTCATCAACGTTGGCGGGCAATCCGTCCACCGGTAGACGGAACCTTTTCAACAAACTTGTAGGGCAATCTGTCCACCGGTGGACGGATTCCTCTAGCTAAACTTTGTCCAGAATCCCTGTGGACGGAACCTTTTTCATCAACGTTGTCGGGCAATCCGTCCACCGGTGGACGGATTCCTCTATCTAAACTTTGTCCAGAATCCGTCCACCGGTGGACGGAACCTTTTCACCAACGTTGTCGGGCAATCCGTCCACCGGTGGACGGATTCCTCTAGCTAAACTTTGTCCAGAATCCGTCCACCGGTGAACGGAACCTTTTCACCAACGTTGTCGGGCAATCCGTCCACCGGTGGACGGAACCTTTTCACCAACGTTGTCGGGCAATCCGTCCAATGGTGGACGGATTTCTCTCACTAAACTTTGTCCAGTATTCCGTCCACCGGTGGACCGAACCTTTTCGCCAACGTTGTCGGGCAATCTGTCCACCGGTGGACGGATTCCTCTAGCTAAACTTTGGCCAGAATCCGTCCACCGGTGGACGGAACCTTTTTGCCAACGTTGGCGGGCAATCCGTCCACCGGTGGACAATCCTTCCTTTTAACTTACCAGAAATCCAACCCGAAACTCCGGAGCGCAAAAAACAACTAACATTTATTTAGGACGAAATGTTTCAAGCGAATTTAAAAAAATCGCTAAGTCCAAAATCACACTTTTGAGAGTTCGCTTAACTGAACTCGTTTTTTGGTGATTTTTACCATTTTTCGAGTTCGCGATTTCGCACTTTCTTGAGTTCGATTAAGCGAACTCCCAAAAGTGCGATTTCTGAACTCCCAAAAGTGCGATTTTCAGTAACCGTGTACACCGCGCTTTGGATGTAGAACGCAAACTTGCACACAACTGCTGATTGCCTTCGTTGCGCGCCAAAATTCTGGGTTGGTTTTGTTTTGATCAGTAAAGGATCGGTGCTGGACCGGGAATGTCGAATAATGTTCCGTGAATTTCGTGAAGTTCCGGAAGTATACTGACGATGTGTTGCAAGTGATATTGTGAATATTGTGATTGTTCGCGTTAGTGAATAAAAAAAGCGTGGTTTCGCCCGGTTGATATCGCCGGTAATCCACAAGTGTTTGCCGGGTTCCTGCCTTGAACCAGCGTGGACAAGTCTCCGGTTCACTACATGAAGGTACTGTGACTCAACCTCACCTTTCGGTTCCGCGTTTTAAGTCCTTTTATTTGTCCCAACCCACGCACGTACTCCCAGAAATATTGAATGCGCAGCACTAAACCGATGTTTTTGGATGGGAGTGTCCTCGAGAAGTTGCCTCCTGGACCCAAGTTCTGCCGGGGCTACCACCGGAACCACATTGGGGTACCATCAAGCATGATTCGCATGATTCTATAGGGTGTCTCATGAATCTATGACATTTCCCCGAAAAGACACTTCCTCATTTATGTCATTTACCTAAAAATCATTTCCGAACATTCCGAACGACCACATCCCCGAATGACGACATCCCTAAAAAACCATTTTGCCACTCGCCCTAATTTTCCACATCCCTGAAAATCATTTTCCCGAAAGATCATATCCCCTAATGGCCATTTCCCCGAACGCCACTTCCCCGAACCCGGTTGTAGGGTGGTAGCTGGATTGTCTGGCATCCTCTCACGATCATTGGAAACGGTTGAGAGTGGACGTTTGGCGCTGAAGTGTGAGTGTGATTGAATTGTGCTGGAACCGGTTGGCGGAATCCGGAACAGGACACGACGCATTATCAGCAGAGATGGTGCTGCGTCCAAAACGTCGTGTCTCAAGGAGTCCCGGTTGAGACCCTACACCGGTCAGGCGGGTATGCCCGTTGCCCAGGTTTGGGGAATTAGCGATCAATGGAGTATCATGTCCACAATTGAACTTTCGAAGAGTTCCGAGTTTTTTCCGAGCGTTTTATTCCGGCTTCAATTAAATTTTAAATATTTTCCAATACCCTTTCTTCCCTTTTTCCACAGGGTCTCAATTGGGTCCTAAAATGAAGTTTAAATTTGTGATATTATTGCTCATAACGATAAAGCTTATTTTTCTGAGTACAATGACCCTTTGAACGACCACAAAGAGTTTAAAATGGATTTTTAATTGAATTTAAAAAAAAATTAACTTCATGGTCCTTCATGACAGAAAAGGTCCTACTTGACAGCTCGTTCCAAGGGAACCATAGTTTATCAATCGAATAAATGTTGTCTTGTCAATATTTTTTTTGCATTAAAATAAAAAAAAAGTGATTAGAAATGGTTTTTAATCGTGTTTTTTACCGTTGTACATAAAAATTTACATAGGGCTTTTAGTACCCAATTAACCCTATGTGTCCTTAATCACCCCAGTTAGCAGTTTGTCACTCTTAGTTGTTGTCCTCTTGCTATACAAAAGGTAAACTGGACACAATAGGTCTATTCCCGTACTGCAGAATTCTGCAATTCTGCACAAAAACGGCAGCAGAGCGTTCCCGTACTTTTCTGCAACAAAAGTAACTTTTCTCTCAGGCAGAACTTCTGCAGTGAGAGAGGTAGAAGTTGCAGCAAAACCGTTTCCGTTTTTTTCTGCAAGCTCTCTCTTCTCTTTCTCGTTGAAAAGTTACTGCAATTTGGTGTAATGGATGTTGAGTACACGCTTACATAAAATTTGCAAGTTCTGTGAAATCAAGCATTTTATTATAAGTTGTAATAATAAATGATTTTGGGGAGGTTTTTTTATATCTGGTTTTATTGAGAACGATTTTCTTGTGTTAACGATTTCAGGCTTATTTCATTCATGTAAATGATAAAACGATTTTTTAAGTGTTAATATTTGTACCTGATAAAAAAAATTGATAACTTAAGCCATAGTATTACAGCACGGCTACCCGAGCAGGGGTAAATAACACGGGAATACCAAATTTTGGTATTACTTGAGCAAATAACAGCGACCAAAATGTGCCCTTGGTTGCCCAGTAATAGATGGTAAAATACCATGAAATCATACCAAAGTCTTGTATGTGGAAGGGCACAACAATACCAAACCATGTTATTCCAAGGGTAAAATAATACCTCAAAATAGAACCATTTCAATACCAAGTTGAGGTCTTCTGGATTTTTGAACATTGCTTGAATACCAAAACTTGGTATTGCCAATCATATTTTGGTATTCCTGTGGTCTTCCACATACATGATTTTGGTATGATTTGATGGTATTTTACCATCTATTACTGGGCAACCAAGATCACATTTTGGTCGCTGATATTTGCACAAGTAATACCAAAATTTGGTATTTTCATACCATTTTTAGTGCAGCAGTTGCAGTTAGTGAAAAAACGGAAATGATCCATATGCAACAGCCAAATCTACTCACCTGATGATTCCATGTTGTTCTTAGTGATATTCTTCACCACACCGAATGCATTTGTCATTGATGAACGGCCTGTGCATGAAGTTCTTGAAGATTCTGAAAAATAACAAGATTGAAAAATAAGTGTTATTAAAATAAAACTGGATTGAAATTTACCAAAATTCAATAATCTTTCGATTGACTCGTTTTTCAAAGTATTTGGTTTTTTTTTCAAGTCATTTTAGTGCAAAATTTATTATCTTGTCCAAATTGGTAAAAAAAAATCCCATAGTTTCAGGGAAAATTGATGAAACCTTTCAATACCAAAATAATACCAAAATGTGCCATCCTGACTTAGAAAATTTTCCACAATTTCAAGTCATTTCTGTAGGGGGTATATCAAAAATGTTTAAAATCAAGTTTGAAATTTCCGGTTTTCAATTAAAGCATTCGCTTTGAGACATAATTTTAGCGCAAAATTAATTATTTTGTCAAAATTGGTCAACATTTTCCCATAGTTTCAGAGGAATTTGATAAAACACTGTAATACCAAAAGAATACCAATATGTGGTGTTCGACCATTGACAAATTCTGCAATTTTGTAATATCAAAACAATACCTTAAATTGGTATGATACCACATTTTGCTCTTGCATAATCCTCAAGACAAATTTTAAAGGGTCCAGGAATACCAAAATTTGGTATTGATACCAGAGAAAGGTATTATTACGCATTTCCCTTGTTATTTACCCATGCTCGGGTAGTACCCCAACAAAAAAAATGTACTATAAAAACAAAATGTTTTTAAAAACTTTTAAAAGACACATTTCTTTTGTGTTTAATAATTTCAAATAAATATTAGTTTAGGAATAATTTTTGATCTTAAATTGATTTTGAATAAACTAAATGTGTGTTTTAAAATAATAGGTAAATTTAATTAGCAAACAATAAGTTGTACCTTTAACGGTGCTACCAATTTGTATTCTATATGATCCAAAAAAAAATATGTAATTTTGTCGAAATTAAAATTCTTAAATTCTTAAATTTTTTTTTTTCAAATTATAATTTCTTTGAAACTTTTAGCTGTAGTTTTTGAAATTTTGTAAGTTTTAAATTTTAGATGTATGAATTTTTATATTTATTAACCTTATTTTTCAATTTTGTATTTTTGAAATTAGGCTTTTTTAATTTTAAACATTTTGAATTACTTAATTTTTAATTATTTGAATTTTTAAGCGCTGAATTTGTGATTGTTTCATTTTTCTTATATAAATATTTGCATTTAAAATTTCTCAAATACCTGATTTGTTTTTTTTTAGTTTCTCAATTTAAAAAATATTAGCTTTTTTAAAATATTTTATTTGTGAATTTCTTAATTTCCGAGTTTCTAAATTTATGTATTTCCATATTTTCGAGTTTTTGATTCATCTACTTTCTAATATTTTCCAATTTTGCTGCGTCACCGTTGTTCTTCCATGTGACATCCATAATTTATTTTTTGTTATCCTGAATAAAAAAATCTTCGAATGTTCTGCTATCAAAACATGTATTTATCTGGGTGCTGAAGAGACAGAATGCGTAACGTGATTTTCGAAAGCTCCCTACTGCTCCCCACTAATACAACTACACTACAGCTGTAAACATGGTAAACATAAACAAAGTAGAACGCTATGTTCAAGCTCAAGCGTGACATATTTGTTGCTGCTGAAGTGAATTGTTTTGAAACATTTTGAATCTGTTGATGTTAAAGTTTTCGCTGAAAATTTAAGTGCTTTGCTTTTTTTTGCTCATAGACTAAACAACAATTGGCGGGTAAAAGAGGCAATTTTAGTTTCCCACGTGACGAATAATTGCGTGGAATTATGTGAAGCAGAAGAGTAACCGAATTAAAGTTTCGGGCTTTTGAATTTCTTCTTAAGATTTGTTGACTTCGAATACTTCAAAAGCTCGATGAGATCAACTTTTTTTTATTTCTGAAAAAATAAATTATAGATCGATCACAATACTTGCCACTTCTTGGTATCATTTTGCGAACCGCTTTGACAGTCCCAAATTGAGGCCGCTTTGCGAACCACTATTCCGCACCCAGGTATTTATGATCCATTATAAATTAAACCTTAGTTTGTCACTTTTTTTTTTAGCTATATTTGTTAAACGTACCTGCCACCACTAGCGTGCCCAGGGTGGGGCAACATGGGGCAGTTGCCCCACCATCCTCGGAAATTTGTTCTAAAATTGGGCAGGGGGTGTCCATAAACGACGAAATTTTCAAAACTCTAATATTTTTGCCCCACCTTCCTTGAGGACCTGGGCACGCTAGTGCCTGCCACACTCATTTCTATTTTTTACCTGATGTAAAAGTTTTGAATTGTTTATAATGTATAATTTCTACCTAAGCATAAGCATCTTTTAAATAAAATGTTGAGTTGCATAAAAAAATAAGTCCCCGTTCTATCCCTCTTTTAAATGTTTTGAAATAATAAAAAAAAATAATACCCAATTTGAGTAAATCCACTCAACTGTGTACAATATTGCAGAAAAAGTACGGGAACGCGATACCCAGGCTAAAGTTTTGCGGCTTCTCTCCTTGCAGAACTTTTGCAAAAGAGAGAGATGAAGAGAGCGAGCTGAACAGTACGGGAATGTGCTGCAAAAAAGTAACTTATGCTGGCTGCAGGATTCTGCAGAAGCTGCAGAAATTCTGCAATTCTGCAGGTACGGGAATAGACCTAATGCTTCGTAAAGCTAATGATTAGGTCTATTCCCGTACTGCAGAATTCTGCAATTCTGCACGAAATCGGCAGCAGAGCGTTCCCGTACTTTTCTGCAACATAAGAAACTTTTTTCCCAGGCAGAACTTCTGCAATGAGAGAGACAGAAGTTGCAGCAAAACCGTTCCCGTACTTTTCTGCAAGCTCTCTCTTCTCTTTCTTGTTGAAAAGTGACTGCAAGTTGGTGGGATGGATGTTGAGTACACGCTTACATAAAGTTTGCAATTTGGGTGAAATCAAGAATGTTATTATTACTTGTAATATTTTTTTTTTGTTTTATTATTACTAAATTGAATTAGTCTTTTGAAGAGACGTTTGTATATTTTGAATTGATGGATTTTTTGGGTAGGTTGTTTTTTTTATGTTTTATTGAGAACGATTTTTTTGTGTTAACGATTTCATGCTTAGTTCATTAATGTAAATGATATAGCGATATTTTTTAGTGTTAAAATGATAACTTTTTGAATAGACTAAATATGTGTGTTTAAATAATAGGTAGATTTAATTGCCAAATAATAAATTGTACCTTTAACGGTGCTACCAATTTGTATTCTTATTTGAACCAAAAAATGTGATGTAATTTAGTCGAATTCTTAAATTTTAGGAAGTTTAAATTCTAAAATTAGGAAATTCTTAAATGCGCCATCTTGAATCACAAAAAGTACATTTTTTATGGAGTCGTTAGAAAATCAGGTTTACAGGATTTAGAGATTGAACATTTTGACGAGTTCTGCGGAAAATAGCATAGCATAGCATAGCATTGGTGTCTACCCGTAGCTGCTACTTCGTTATTGACCAGGACCCCCAATCATTGCTCCGTGGACCACAGATGAAAAGTAGGAACCAATCATCACCCCTTCGCAATTTTCAAAGGTCCCTATCGTGCTGATCAATACCGACGCCGGCCACGACCAGTGGTAAGACACGGGGAAGTGGATGGGAATGTTAGTCCGATACTTGAGTGATGGGACCGCCAAATCGACTGCGTCTCCGACAAAGTATCACATGAGTTTTGAGGGGTTAGTAAGATGGGTATGAGGTCAGGATTCACTGTGGTAGGTGATGCGACCATAAGAAATTTGTTTATCTGTTGAAATTTTAAAAATCTTAGGCAGCCGGCTGCGGAAAGATACATAATTGATTATTTAAAAAGATTTTTGTCGAACGCGTGCCAACCGAGCAGTATTGCTATGGGCTGGACTTGTCAGTATATTTTTTACTGTTTAACCCGAGTAAATTAAAAAAAGTTATTCTTCATGAAATGGAAAGTTTGATGAGTTAATACTTAAACTGCCCGTTGGAATACATTTTTACAATCAACAAATTTGAACTACAAGAAAAGAGGACACCACGTAACCGATTGTAATGAAATCAAAACAATAACATAAACGAACTAAACCGTCGGCGGTAGATAATATGACCGAGTGTGAAACATAATCGTTGCTTTCCGATCTTCGACGCTAGAAGAACTTAATTATAAACTCAATCCCGTAATTTTTTTACTTATTACCGTCGGCGTGCCATCCGAGCAACGATGCTATGGGAAGGGCTTTCAAAACGAAATGAAATGAATTTTTTTTTTTTGATTTTGACGACAACGCCTTCTATCAAAAAATTCAAGGAACTTCCACTACTTTCTCGCGGATTTCGACGAGTTCTGCGGAAAATAGAGTACGAACTGTTTCTATTTTTTTATTATTTGAGTTTTCATTTTTTTATGTACAGAATTTAAAAATTTTACTTATATTTGTTATTTTTTTATTTTTATTATTTTTTATTATTTTTTTTAAACTGTAACTTTTGAATTTTTGGTGTTCTGAACTTTGAAATATTCAAACTTTTGATTCATTTATTTCGAATTTAAAAATATTTGAATTTTTAAGTTTAGGAACTTTTAAGTTAGAAACCTTTATTTTATTATTTCGAATTTTGAAAATTTAGATTTTTTGAAATTTTCAATATTTAATTTTTAATTATTTGTATTTTTCAAGCTTTGAATTTCTGATTTATTGTTTTTTTTTCTGAAATAAATATTTGCATTTTAAAATTTCTCTAATATCTGATTTATTTTTTTCAAGTTCCTCAATTTGAAAATAGTTTTATTATATTTTTAATCACGAATTGTGATTCATTTTTTTTTATTTGTCAATTTCGCTGCGTCACCGTTGTTCTTCGATGTGAAATTCAATCATAATTTATTTATGTTATCTTTCAAACATTTTGCTATTAAAACATGTATTTATGGTCTATATAAATATACCTTCTATATTAAACCTTTTTCTTTTTTTAATTATGTTTTTAAAACGTACCTGCCATTCTCATTTCTTAAATTGTTTACCTAATGTAAAAGTTTTGAGTTGTTTCTAATATAAAATGTCTACCTAAGCATTATTAATTTCTAGTTTAATAAATGCTTGATTTTTTAGATAAAATGTTGATTTGCATAAAAAATAAGTCCCCGTTCTAGAGGTAAACTTCTTTCAATTACAATTTTTGTCAATCCATTTTTTTAATTGTATTGAAATAATTAAAAAAAAAAAACTTCAATACCCAATTTGAGTAAATCCACTCAACTGTGTACAATATTGCAGAAAAAGTACTGGAACGTGCTACCCAGGCAAATGTTTTGCGGCTTCTCTCCTTGCAGAACTTCTGCAAAAGAGAGAGATGAAGAGAGCGAGCTGAAAAGTACGGGAACGTGCTGCAAAAAAGTGACTTATGCTGGCTGCAGAATTCTGCAGAAGCTGCAGAAATTCTGCAATTCTGTAAGTACGGGAATAGACCTATTCCGTGCATGAAAATACTTGGTGGGACAATTATGCGTAGAAGTTCAACGATGGGACAAACAGACTTGGTGTTGTTTTTAATGAGTTTCCGAACAAAGTACTAGATTTCTGGAGCAACATTTGAAAGGGGCGGTTCGACATTGCTCTTACGGCCTTTCATTACATGCGTTTAAATGGGACGAAAGGCCGTAAGAGCAATGTCGTACCGCCCCTTTCAAATGTTGCTCTGGATTTTATGTGTTTTGCCTACCTCACTGAGGTAAGGCTATAATCCTGCTCTAAGAATGAACTTTTTATTAAAAGCTCCTAGACCCACCTGCATGTAAACATATCGACTCAGAATCGAAAACTGAACAAATGTCTGTGTGTGTATGTGTGTGTGTGTATGTGTGTGTGTATGTATGTATGTGATCAAAATTCTCACTGAGTTTTCTCAGCACTGGCTGAACCGATTTTGATCAAACTAGTTGCATTCGACTTGGTTTAGGATCCCATACATCGCTATTGAATTGTTTGAAGTTTCGATAAGTAGTTCAAAAGTTATGTATAAAAATGTGTTGTAATGTGTGCATGTAAACGATGTCCGGATCCATCATCCGACCCATCGTTGGTTAGGTAATTGAAAGGCCTTTCCAATGAGTCCAAAACATTGAAGATCTGGCAACCCTGTCTCGAGTTATGACCACTTAAGTGATATTTTTGTACTTTTTTGAAGCCGGATCTCACTTAAATGTATGTAAACGATGTCCGGATCCATCTTCCGACCCATTGTTGGTTAGGTAATCAAGAGACCTTTCCAACGAGTCCACAACATTGAAGATCTGGCAACCCTGTCTCGAGTTATGACCACTTAAGTGATATTTATGTACTTTTTTGAAGCCGGATCTCACTTAAATGTATGTAAACGATGTCCGGATCCATCTTCCGACCCATCGTTGGTTAGGTAATCGAAAACCTTTCCAACGAGTCCACAACATTGAAGATCTGGCAACCCTGTCTCGAGTTATGACTACTTAAGTGACATTTATGTACTTTTTGAAGCCGGATCTCACTTAAATGTATGTAAACGATGTCCGGATCCATCTTCCGACCCATCGTTGGTTAGGTAATCGAAAACCCTTTCCAACGAGTCCACAACATTGAAGATCTGGCATCCCTGTCTCGAGTTATGACCACTTAAGTGACATTTATGTACTTTTTGAAGCCGGATCTCACTTAAATGTATGTAAACGATGTCCGGATCCATCTTCCGACCCATCGTTGGTTAGGTAATCGAAAACCTTTCCAACGAGTCCACAACATTGAAGATCTGGCAACCCTGTCTCGAGTTATGACCACTTAAGTGACATTTATAGCACTCTGTGGCGCGTTGCGAGGGCCATGCGTAGAGGTTCCGTTCCGAACGAGAGTGTGGAAAAATCGGACAAGTGGATATTGGATTTCGCCAAGAAGGTGTGCCCGGACTCGGTGCCGACACAACCATCATTCGACGTTGTTGATGGGAGCGATTCTAATCCTCCCTTCTCGATGGTAGAGCTCTCCATAGCACTATTGACGGGCAACAACACTGCTCCTGGTCCGGACAAGATCAAGTTCAGCTTGCTGAAAAATCTTCCGGACGTCGCCAAGCAGCGTCTGTTGAATCTGTTCAACAAGTTCGTGGAGCAGAACATAATTCCACACGAATGGCGACAGGTCCGGGTGGTTGCCATTCAAAAGCCCGGTAAGCCGGCATCCGACCACAACTCGTATCGTCCAATCAGCTTGCTGTCGTGTCTACGCAAGTTGCTGGAGAAGATGATCCTCGACCGCCTCGAACCATGGATGGAACGAGAGCACTTGCTGTCTGACACGCAGTATGGCTTCCGGAGAGGCAAGGGAACAAGCGACTGTCTAGCCTTGCTGGCCACAGGGATCGACATAGCCCGTGGTAAAAAACAGCAAATGGCTTCTGTCTTCCTAGACATCAAGGGTGCATTTGATTCAGTCTCCATCGATGTGTTGGGAGTAAAGCTGCGGCGGAGCGGTCTCAATCCGACGATGTGCAACTTCCTCATCAACCTGTTGTCAGAAAAACACATGCACTTTGTGCAAGGTGATCTGGCAATCACCCGGATAAGTTACATGGGTTTGGCACAAGGCTCACGCCTTAGTCCATCCATGTATAACTTCTACGTCAGCGATATCGATGATTGCTTGACCGGAGACTGCACCCTTATACAGTACGCAGATGACGCAGTGGTTTCAATCGCTGCCAAGAAGGAAGTCGATCTGCTAGAACCCTTGCAAGATACCCTGAACAACTTGGCCCATTGGGCAGTTGGAAAGGGTATTGAATTCTCTCCGGAGAAGACGGAACTGGTCGTTTTTACGGGGAAGCATGAACCGCCGCAGCTCAATCTTTCTCTCTCGGGAAAGACTATCGAGCAGTCGGACCACTTCATGTACATGGGAACCATCTTTGATCAGAAGGGAACATGGGGGAAGCACATTAACTACCTGAAGCAAAAGTGCCTGCAAAGAACTAATTTTCTGCGCAGCGTCTCTGGCAACCGGTGGGGTGCTCATCCTTCTGACCTGCTTCGACTGTACAAGACAACGATACTCTCGGTGCTGGAATATGGCAGTTTCTGCTTCCAGTCAGCTGCGAAATCACGCTTGTTGGTCCTCCAGCGGATACAGTACCGAAGTCTTCGCATTGTCTTGGGATGCATGCACTCAACTCACAACATGACCCTCGAGGTCTTGGCGGGAGTGTTGCCTCTGCGAACTCGTTACTACGAACTGTCTTACCGGTTCCTGATCCGGTGTGATTACAGGAATAAACTGGTAATTGACAACTTTGAAACGTTGCTGAACCTTCACGTTGAGTCTCGGCGCATGCTTCTATATTATGACTTTATGTCATCGTGGGAGTGGAGCCCGAGCACAACGGTACAGCGCACGCCTCCGTTAACCAGCAGCACCCTGATTGGCTTCGACACGTCCATGAAAGCCGATACTCGCGGTATCCCAAACCATCTTCTGCGGGGAGTTGTACCGTCGATCTTCGCATCAAAGTACAACCATGTTCCTCCAAACAACAGATTCTTCACCGATGGCTCCAAGCTCGACGGCTGTACGGGCTTCGGTGTTCATCATGAATCTCATCAGCTGTTCTTTAAGCTGAAGGACCCGAGTTCGGTTTATGTCGCAGAGTTAGCCGCGGTTTACTGCGCACTGCGAATCATCGAGACCATGCCACCTGACCACTACTTCATCTTCACCGATAGCTTTAGCTCTGTTGAGGCTATCCGGTCTCTGAAGCCGACCAGGGAGTCTACGTTTTTCCTCACGGAAATACGTAAGACTTTAAACAACCTGGCGGCTCAGTCATTCAGCATCACGGTGGTATGGGTCCGCGCTCATTGCTCGATTCCGGGTAATGAAAAAGCGGACTTGCTCGCCAAGAAGGGTGCTGAGAGTGGAGACATTTTTGAAAGGCCAATTAGCCTACAAGAATGTTACGGTTTTCCGAGGCAGCGTGCGCTCCTGGATTGGCAAACACAATGGGACGGCGACACCAAAGGACGTTGGATGTATTCCATACGACCTAAGGTGCAAAGAAAAGCCTGGTTCAAGGGAATGGACTTGACGCGTGGATTCATCAGAACGATGTCCCGCCTTATGTCGAACCATTACTCGTCCAAGGCTCATCTGTACCGTATCAACATGAGTGATACGAACCTTTGCGACTGTGGGCAGGGTTATCAGGACATCGACCATCTCGTATGGGCGTGTCCAGATCACCAGGCTCACAGAATTAAGTTGAAAGATACCCTCAGGGCCCGAGGAAGACCACCAGAAATCCCGATGCGAGACGCGTTATCTCAACTTGACCTTGATGTTCTCTATCCGATCTATCAGTTCCTCTCAGATTCCAAAATATCCATTTAGTTTTCTTCCAGTTTGTTTTTCTTCAGTTAGTTTTCCTTCTGTTAGTATAACTCGCCTTCGTACAAAGCCGTCGTTTCTGGTTGCACCGGAAGCAAAGCAAGAACGCCCCAGCAGCTGGACACCGAGTTGTGGCTGAGGACAAAACGCAAAGGCCAGCAGAGCCAACCAAGACCCCTACACAATCCCCCTTCCCTTCCCACGCCTTGTCTTTAACATCAATCCCTTCCCTACTAACCCCGAGTAGGCCGCGGGTAATCGGCTCCCCTCCCACTAACATTTACACACAAGATCCTCTGTAATTATTAAGCCAAATGTAATTACAAAAGCCGACTCGGTCCTAACCAGGTCCCAGTACCGAAAAGGACCTAATAAAAATAATTTTATGAAAAAAAAAAAAAAGTGACATTTATGTACTTTTTGAAGCCGGATCTCACTTAAATGTATGTAAACGATGTCCGGATCCATCTTCCGACCCATCGTTGGTTAGGTAATCGAAAACCCTTTCCAACGAGTCCACAACATTGAAGATCTGGCAACCCTGTCTCGAGTTATGACCACTTAAGTGATATTTATGTACTTTTTTGAAGCCGGATCTCACTTAAATGTATGTAAACGATGTCCGGATCCATCTTGTGACCCATCGTTGGTTAGGTAATCGAAAACCTTTCCAACGAGTCCACAACATTGAAGATCTGGCAACCCTGTCTCGAGTTATGACCACTTAAGTGACATGTATGTACTTTTTTGAAGCCGGATCTCACTTCAATGTATGTAAACGATGTCCGGATCCATCTTCCGACCCATCGTTGGTTAGGTAATCGAAAACCCTTTCCAACGAGTCCACAACATTGAAGATCTGGCATCCCTGTCTCGAGTTATGACCACTTAAGTGACATTTATGTACTTTTTGAAGCCGGATCTCACTTAAATGTATGTAAACGATGTCCGGATCCATCATCCAACCCATCGTAGGTTAGGTAATCGAGAGACTTTTCCAACGAGTCCACAACATTGAAGATCTGGCAACCCTGTCTCGAGTTATGACCACTTAAGTGATATTTTTGTACTTTTTTGAAGCCGGATCTCACTTAAATTTATGTAAACGATGTTCGGATCCATCTTCCGACCCATTGTTGGTTAGGTAATCAAGAGACCTTTCCAACGAGTCCACAACATTGAAGATCTGGCAACCCTGTCTCGAGTTATGACCACTTAAGTGACATGTGTGTACTTTTTTGAAGCCGGATCTCACTTAAATGTATGTAAACGATGTCCGGATCCATCTTCCGACCCATCGTTGGTTAGGTAATCGAAAACCTTTCCAACGAGTCCACAACATTGAAGATCTGGCATCCCTGTCTCGAGTTATGACCACTTAAGTGACATGTATGTACTTTTTTGAAGCCGGATCTCACTTCAATGTATGTAAACGATGTCCGGATCCATCTTCCGACCCATCGTTGGTTAGATAATCGAAAACCTTTTCAAACGAGTCCACAACATTGAAGATCTGGCAACCCTGTCTCGAGTTATGACCACTTCAGTTATTTATGTGTACTTATTTTTCTGGATCTAAAAAAAATAGCTGAAATATGTCTCCAAACCACTCATATTACCCATTATTGGTAAAAAGTGAGGAAGGCATCAACCACATAGGTGGATTAAGTTAGTTTTTCTTAAAGTATACGACCAACTAAACTTAAAAATGTTTAAAAGTCAAAATCGTTTAAAAATGACATGGGACAATTATGCGTAGAACGGCAGTTTAGAAATTTTAAATCCAAAATGGCGGTGATGAAATATTGAAAAAATGCATTTTGTAATTAAATAAGCAATCAACTATTCAGATGTGACTAAAGGGGTTGGTCGCAGAACTCAAAACTTGAGGTCTGTGATTTTAAAAAAGAATCCACTTGGTCCACGTCAAATAATAGGTATCTTTATCTAAAGAATGATTTCATGCAAAAAAAAAAAACTCTTTATAAAAAAGTCAATATCAAGATCGAAAAAAAAACTAAATGAATTAATAAAATATAATAAAATATTTCGAGAATGGCAGCACCCATTATTTTGATTCAGAGTAGAAACATACACTCAAAATCAGAAGTATCCCTCAAAAGGATACTTTCTATCCCTTTTTCAAGTTCACCCGGCGTCACCTTTCAAAAGGGTATGTCAAAATCAGTACATTTTCGATACCCTTTTAAAAGGGTGACGACGGGTGAACTTGAAAAAAGGATACTTTTGACTTTGAGTTTAAACAGCAGCAGATTTGAAGAAGATAAAGAATGCCGATGTGCTACCTGCAAAGCCAGGAAGTTTGAGCAAGGACGCTCAAAATTCGTCTGGGAACCAGTTCGCTACCCTCCCTGTGGACTTTAGCGAGAAGGAAGAATTTGAACGACGGTAAAAGGTACCACCCATTTTTGTGAAAACATCGTCATCGGATTCGGTGCGAAAGTGGCTGACCGGGTTTATCAAATCTGGTGCTTTACGAGCTTCCATTCGCTTGTGTGCTGATGGACTCAAAATTCTGCTTCCTTCAATTGCGGTGGCGACCATTCGACCAAAAATCGGAGCTGCTCAAAACGAGCTGAGTTTGTGATAATTCGACAGCAAGCGACGACGAGGCACCAACATAATCGGGATCTGCTCGAGTGGTTCCAAATCCAACAAGCATCAACGGGCGAAGGCAGTAGTGACCTGTTTTCACCACAAGAATTTCTGAACATTTTCATCGAGATTACTGCACTCGTTGCAAAACGCGTGCGAAACAAGTAAGAACGCTTGGAGGTTTTATCTTAAAATACAGTTCGTAGTTGCAGGCCAAGGGTGCTGTTAGATCATCTTGGTCAAAACAGTATGGCTTTGGTTCCTTGCAAGTGTCCTATTTTCTTACCGTCACGTTGGCTTGGTTTAGTCATCATGATGACAAGGTGTAACCTAGCTGGTGGCCTGTGGAAACGGCTCGTAAACTTTTGACCAGCGACGGTTAGAGTCGAGACGGCGTCAATGTGGGAAAGGGATGTAATTTGTGATTGTAGACGGTATTGTTTTGATTCGCAGTATGTTGAGTCAACTGTTGTAGATGTACCTAAGCATGGCAGAACGGGGTTTCTCTTCTTTCTATTTCAGCTACTACCTATCTTCTGTATATTTTGTTTCACTGATTTTCTAACACGGCTTCTGTTTACTATCCTTCATTTGATTTCGATTTTACTTATTTGATTCTCTATTTGATTCCACTCTATTTTACCAATTGATAATTAAATAATTCTTCATCTGCCCTATAAATTGCCCTCAATACAATCTAAGCTTGTTTGTTACCTCTATTTATTAACTATTGTTAATTTCTTTATCACTGTCCATTGTTTTCAATCTTCACCCTTTTCTTCAAACAAGTGAGGTTCGAGCCCTTACGCAATTTATGGAACGATCAAAGAATTAACACAATATTACTATTGTACTTTTGCTTATTTTTTATAAAATGCTTAGGACCAAAATATTGTAACAAAACACCGCGACAGAAGAAAAAGCAACAGATAAGCATGATCCAACACTAGGAAAGATTTCCGGAGAAAACAATACACAGCAAATACCAGTTAGATTTTGAATTCAAACTATAAATAATTCACTTTTCGCTTAAATAAATGTTGATCGGCACACTATAAATGGCTAGGCGCTTATACTTACATCAAACCCTACGCAATGTTCCACCTCTGGAACGAGTTGAAATGCGTAACAGGAACAGGTGCGAATGCCTGGCACGAACACTCAAAGCGTGTTCTAGCGTGTTGCTCGTACTGACTCAGAGCTAGGGTGAGATGTAATTGTAAGGGCAGTGCGTGTTCGTCGGGAACCTGGTGCATAAGATCGTTCAAGGCCCGCCCATACACTGAAAATTGCGAATTGCGAAAATACAGTTCGTAGTTTACTGGTTTAAACGATCGATGAGAAGATTAGTTGTTTAAGTGATTTTTTTCCTTTTTACCCAAATGTATTCTATTCAGTGCAAAAATGTAAAACATTTTGAAGTTAATAAATTAATGTGAACAGTTAATAATAACACCAAAAGTACAACAAAGATGAATAGCATTTAGCCATACCACTTAGAATGTAAATGAAATGTAATTATTATAACAAAGTTCAATAAAGATATATTTAACACTGGAACGCCCAACGCATGTCCAACTTTCACGGACGCCCAAACCTCCCAAAAATGGTGGAACGGTAACTTCAACTCGCTGGTTATCGGGCATTACTCAACCAATTGGGACGATTCTTGTTTCCAGTGATTTTTAAGAATGTCTAGAGGATCCTAAAATTTTGCAGAACTTGATTTGAACAAATCTGTAATTTTTTTTGCACGCGAAAAAAAGTTAGAACGATGTTTTTGATCGCAAAAATTACAGATTTGTTGAAATTAAGTTCTGCAAAGTTCTAGAATCATCTAGACATTCTAACAAATCACTGGAAAGAAGATTCATCTCGATTGGTTGAGTCATGCCAGAGAACCATTGTGTTGAAGTTACCGTTCCAACTTTTTTGGAGCCTTGGGCGTTGGAATATTAATTAAAAAAACAATTCCAGAATTTTTTTAATAGGTCCTATAAACATATGAAACACAATAGTTTATTGGACCTTTTAACAAAAAACTCTAGAATTAGTCTTTGAAAAATAACCGAAATCTTTAAATTACTAATAAGTTTAATGTACATAGTATCAAAACATTCTTAACATAAGTTTGTGAAACATAAATTTGTTTTTATTTGAAAATAAATAGAATAATTTACATTAAAAATCATAACTTAAAGCTACATAAAGTAATAAATAAAGGCAGCAGTAATCATCGCTGCCGGAACGATTAATAAATATAATTATTGGCCAGGTATTTGGAGTATAGAGTTCTGGAGTAACCCGCAGAGTCTCAATCTCTAAAATCATTCATCATTCTGCTCAAATCGAACGCTGCGATTCTCACGATTTTCCTGTAATTTATCAAGATCACACTAGACGCACCCAAGTTGAAAGAACCAGTCGAGGCAAAGATAAATCCTATGATTGTTTTGGGACATTTTCGGAGCGGGATGATCCTCGAAATATCGATGCCTCTGTGCTCTTTTGTACGGAGTTCACACACACACTACCAAACTTTTGATTTGATAGGGTGCGTGAGTGCCGTGTAAAAAGTGACAGTTATAGTCACTTTTTAGTTTGGCTGAGTTTGAGTTTGTACCAACGGGGTACAAACTAAAAAGTGTCAAACTAAAAAGTGCCCAACCACCGAGGGTTGAGCGTAGTTCGCATAAAAGAGCACAGAGGCATCGATATGCCTGCTCAGTTTTGATGTTAATGTTCGGCAGAACAAAACTAGAGTCAGCCGGCATCTTAAAATGTCGGCAAATGACTCCGCAGTTGTTTTGAATTTCAACTTGCCCAGATACCCCCGATCGCCTCCCCAGCTTGTCCGCTTCACACTCTTCTCATCGATCGTTTAATTCAAACGATGATTGCTATACTGCCGATACAGGTCCTCCGCGTCCGTCGGATCGTCTACCGTCGATTCCTGCTGCTGCTCCTCGCCCTCACCCTGCTCGTCACTCTCGACGTCAACGTCCGCTCGGTTGATGTTGCCGTACTGTTCGGCCGACGTGCTCGGTTCCGTGTTGTACTGCTGTGCCGCCTCCTCGTCGTCGGCGTAATCGTAGTTCAGCTCATCCATGCGCCGCTGGGCTGTGACCTGGTAGTTAGGAGAGAGGGGAAAGTTAGAATTCTTTTGGGACTTGACGTTGAACCTAGCTTCTGGCTTACGCTGTTCGGGTATTCGCTCTCGGTGTCCGGCACGAATATCCGCAGGGGGCTTTCCGGGGTTGACTCGGCCGGATCGGTGGTGTCTCGTTTGCTGTTTTGGTTGTCCCCGTTGCCGTGAGCCAGCGCGTTGGCTACGGCTTGCTGGTGCTGCTGGTACGCGTACAGGTACTCCTCGGAGGATGCCGTCGATTGTTGCGGTTGCGGAGTTTCCGTGTTGTATTGGTAGGGTTGTTGGTGCTGCTGTTGGTAGAGATCTTGCTGGGCTTGCGCTAGGATCCTGTCGTTTTCCTTCTGCCGTTCGGATAGTTCGTAAAAGGATTGCTGCTGTTGTTGGTGGTATTGCTGGTTCTGCTGCTGCTGCTGCTGTTGTTCTTGGTCGATTTGGTAGTGGTAGTAATCGTTGGGAGATAGCTGATCGTGCAGATTGATGGTGCCAAAGTTTAGCAGGTTCGCGATTTCGCCTTCCGTGAGTTGATGTTGGTTGGCTTTCTCGTGTTGTTGGATAAGTTGTTGTTGAAGTTGTTGCTCAAGCTGGTTTAGCTGTGGGATTTGTTGTTGATGAAGTGCCAACTGTTCGTGGCCAACGAGTTGAGCGTAGGTGGGCGTTTCGTGGGAATGTTGTTGTTGCAGGTCGTTCAGCTGGATCTGACTGACGGCTGATTGGAGTTCCTGGAGTTGGTCCTGGGTAGCGGCCAGGATCTGACCTTGGCTGGCGGCCGCTGGTTCGGCGTGCTTATAAGAGTAGGAATTGTACAGGACATTGTTGGGTGGTTGCGCTACCTGTGGACTCTGAACCGCTCCCAAGAAGTTGGACTCCGGCTTGAACAGGTTCGACTGCAGCTGGTGTTGATGGTTGTTGTACAGGTTATTGGACTGGGTCACGAGATAGGTTGGATTATAGAGCTGGAATTAATACAGAGAGGAAGCAGAGAGGTTAATGCTGTTAGTTAGGCAAAGTCGGTGGCGATGGAATAGGCACTCACCGAGAGTGGCATTCCTTGCAACATCGACGTTTGCTGGAGGATGTGCTGTTGCAGCTGTGGTTGGCTGGCCAACGGGATGGCATAGCCCTGAGGTGCCGCGTTGACATCGTAGAAAGGTTTCGGGGTTTGGGAGGACGGGGTCAGGTAGTGATGGTTCTGGGCCTGTTGGGTTTGGGCTTGCAGGAGCAGATCATTAGGCGGATATCTGCCGTTGCTGGGTTCGCTCAACGGATCGGACGTGGGCATTAGGGTTTTGCTCGGAAGGGACGGATCGGGATCGGGTGCGAAGTAGGTCTTCATTCCGGAGTACGGATTCTTCAACGTGACATCGTTGCTATGTTCCTCGGTCACCTGATAGTGAGTTGGTGGCGCCGCTGGCGGATAAGGCGGCCGATGGAACTGAACCGGCTGAGGCTGCACAAAATACAATGAATCAGAGAAAGGAATTTAAGAGAAAAAAAAATCGATTATGCAGTGTTTCACTTTCGAAATGCATGTCGGATCAACTCCCCGCTTATGAGTATTTTTTCTCGCAACGCCGAGCACAATAATGAGCCTGCCTGTTGCAGTCCATCAAAAACGATTCTTTTAGGCAGGGGCAATTACCGTCGAGTACGATGCAAACGTTGGCTGCGTGGCGAACGTGCTGGACAGGTGGTTGTTATCGTCGAATGTCGAGATCTGCAGCTGATGGACGGCAGGCTTCGAGGACGCTTTTACGTTGGCCAAATTTGGCGCCGGAATGGTGTGAATCGCGCCGTCCTTGGGCGACGAAGGTAATCGGGATTGGGACACCAACTAGAAGTGATTACAAAACCTTTATTAGTTTCCCTACACAAAAAAAGAAAAAACGTACGACACTTACCGGCTTCAACTTTTCATAAACGATCTCGCCCGTTTTGGGCCCCGGTGGCGAACTCTGGAACTTGGGCTTCAAGTTCAAGTTCAGCACGAACGGTGAATGGGCTGAGGCACTCAGTATCGGTCTCTTGATCATGGGTTGCTTCAGGAACGAGTACGTGGGTGAGTACACCGACTTCACCGGTCGTTTCAGGCTGTCAAGTGTATTGGATTACTAAATTTGCAACAAATTAAAACTCGAATTTAAAAAAATACCTCATGAGCATTGCCGGCGAGGGACGCACTGCCACCGGGGACAAACGGGTTCCGCTGCGCAGCTGAACCATGTACTGCTTGAGGGCGGCCGCGGCCAGGGCAGCGGAAGCGGGAGAGGCTCCCGAGGAGCCCAGCTTCGGTGGCCATCCGGGGGCAGAGTAGCCCACCAGCGGGGACTTGGCGAGCATCGGCTTGAACGACGGATAGTCGGCTCGAACCGTCGAACCGATGCACACGGCAAGAAACAGCACGTGAAGTTTGAACTGGAAATAAAATGACATTTGGAGATATAAAATAGTAGTTTATGCAACAAGTTGCAAAAAGAGGATTTTTTCAGCACGAGTCGTACATTTATCCAACGAGGTTCACCGAGTTGGATAAATACGAAGAGTGCTGAAAAAATCAAGTTTTGCAACGAGTTCCATAAAACATTTTTTGCAATTCCAAAAAACCCCATTGAGTGAAATTTTAAGTCAAATTTTCATGTATTTTGTCAATAAATCGTTTAAATCAAAAAAATGTTGAAAAGTGTTACTTTTCGAAACAAGTGCTGAAAAGTTCAACTTTTCAGCACCCATTTCAGTGCTGAAAAGTAGAACTTTTCAGCATTTATTTTGAAAAGTGTTGCTATTCGATTCTGTTATTTTTGGTACAGAAAAGTAGGCTATTTCGTCGTTCAAGAATGACAGGAAAAGTAAGTAGTTTCACGACGGAATTGCAAAAAGTCGTTTTTGCAATTCCGCTGTGAAACTGTCAACTTTTCCTGTCCTTCTGAAGAAATGAAACGGCCTACTTTTTTCTACCAAAAATAACAGAATCGAATAGCAACACTTTTCAAAATAAATGCTGAAAAGTTCTACTTTTCAGCACTGAAATGAGTGCTGAAAAGTTGAACTTTTCAGCACTTGTTTCGAAAAGTAAAACTTTTCAACATTTTTTTTTATTTAAACGATTTATTGGAAAAATACATGAAAATTTTACTTAAAATTTCACTCAATGGGTGTTTTTCGGAATTGCAAAAAATATTGTATGGAACTCGTTGCAAAACTTGATTTTTTCAACACTCGTCGTATTTATCCAACTCGGTGAACCTCGTTGGATAAATGTACGACTCGTGCTGAAAAAATCCTCTTTTTGCAACTTGTTGCATAAACTACTATTATGCAACATGTTGCAAAATGAAGATGGTTTTCAGCACGAGTAAATTTTTTGCAATTCTGAAAAATAATTATTGAAAGAGTTTTTTTTCAGAAGGAAAAAAAGAAATGTGTTGTCGTTCAAAAGGGCCATCATGCACGCTTGTCTGACTAAGAAGTCTTTGATTAATACCGTCAGTGGGGGTGACATTGCGTCTGGGGGGTGAGATTGGGTCAAAATGATTTTTTACGCTGAACTTCGCTGAAAAAATCTCGTCCCTAGAACAAATCCTGTTATTTTGGCAGCTGTCTAAAGTTGAGGTACGTTTTTGGCCAAAAATTACCTCTCGAAAAATCATTTTTCTAATATTTTTGTTGGAATTGCTCCACTTCAAACATTGTAGCATGTCAATACGATTCCCTCGAACAAGAAACACTATTGGATGACTTGTTTTTACCATATCGTTGTATTTGAGCATCATTTTAGTTTCATTTGATCCCATGTCACCCCCTCTAAGGGGTGAGATTGGGTCAATTTTCAAACTATTGACATTTAAGGTAGTGTTCATCAAAATCCACCATATATTGGGAAAATGTTAGTAAACTATCTAAGAACAAATCTACGTTCAAAGATTTTCGATGTTATTTAAATTGTTTTTGTTATTAAGAAATTACGAGAGGTTTATCGTTTTTTGACCCATAGTCACCCCCACTGACGGTATCCGTCATATTTTTGCCTTCCTCACCTTACTGAGGAAAGGCTATAAAATCACTCGAAAAATCAAATTCTTAATTTGATCTCCTAGACCCACCTTCACGTATACATATCGACTCAGAATCAATTTCTGAGCAAATGTCTGTGTGTGTGGTGGGATGTTGATCAAACAAATTTGCACTAGATTATCTCGGCACTGGCTCAACCGATTTTGTCTGTATTAGTCTCATTCGATCCGTCTTGGGGTCCCATAAGTCGCTATTGGAAATTATAAAGTTTAGTTAAGTACTTCAAAAGTTATGCTAAAAAAAAACGATTTTAATAAAAGTCCGGTAGATTGAAAAAAGGGTGTTTTTTGTAAGAAACCCCACAATGCTATACATTTTTAGAAAGGTATTAAAAAGGCCTTTTCAACGAGCTCAAAAGATCGAAGATCTGACAAACCTATAAAAAAATATATGCACTTAAGTGTTATTTATGCACTTTTTGGAGGCTGAATCTCAGATATTTTGATGAAAACGTTGTCCGGATCTATCATGCGACCTGTCGTTGGATAGGTAATCTAAAGACCTTTCCAACGCGTTCAACAGATTGAAGATCTGACAACCCTATCAAAAGTTATAAGCACTTAAGTGAGTCAAATAATGAGTCAAATTAATAGAACACTGAAATTTCCGTCTTTTTGTGTTTATTTTGAATAGCATTACCTTCTAAATGTGAGGAAGGCACCAACCACCTAAGGGTGGATTAATCAACGTTGTTTTTACATATATAGCGAACAAATTTAGCGGTATTTAAAAATAGCTATTTTGCTCGCTAGTTTCAGCGAACTTTGTCGCGTTTTGACTGATCCTTTCCGTGCCCATCATGATACTTGGGTCTGTTTTGTTCTGTATTTTTAGAAGAGAAGGAAAACTGAGCATCTTTATCACCACAGGGCTTGAACATCATTTTATGTTTCCAAAACCTTTATTAAGGTGACGACTTCGATTATTGCCTTCGTTCGAAAATATATTATTTGGAGCCTAACATTTCAAAAGGGCACATAACTTTTGTAAACAATAGTGTATCCCTTTCACTCAAATGACAGTTTACATAAGGTGTGAAAGGGACACACTCTTGTCTAAAAAAGTTATGTGCCCTAATGAAATGGCAAGCACGATTTATCCCTAGGAGCAAAACACAGGAGCAAATGCTTGATGCTGAATGCAGGATAAATTTAAAAAAAAAACAAATCAAACTGGAACGAAATTTGGGGTGAACATTCTCAAGATTATCTCCATAGCAAAGCCAAATTTGAAATTTTGCAAAAAAAAACTACTACCAGAACGTTGGTGGAGATACGTAGATGACGTCTTCTGCATCATCAAAAGGGATTCACTAACAACGGTACTGGACACCATAAACAGGAGCATCAAGTAGAGCGTCCAATTTCCCGTCCCGGGAAAAAAATTCCCGGGAATTCCCGGGATTTCCCGAAAAAAAAGATTTCCCGTTTCCCGGGAAATTTGTAAATTTCCCGGGAATTCCCGAAATTCAAGCGGAAGTATACATTTTCTTACATTTTTTTAACTATTTTAAAAAAAAAAAATCTCTTAAAAAATAATAAATAAACAAACTCGACATGATTTTGTTTAATTAAATGTGTTGTTTGGTTTATATATAATTAATCAGATCATCAGAAATTATGATATCAGATTTATTTCTGATAATATTAATTATTGAAGCAACTGGAAATAGATCTTGCTTAATGAGTATTAAATTATAACAATTAGGTAATGTTTTAATAGATTGATGTTATTTCATCAAAACAATGTTAACTTCTTACCTCCAAATTAAAATTGAGATTTTTTTACGTTTTTGTTTACCATGATCAATGAGATGAAAATCGAATTTGTGCAAAAAGAATTAATTCAATTGGTTGAATACCTAGTACTAAAGAAATTATAATTTGAAGTAAAAGAATTATGGAGCACTGGTGCAACTACAGGTGTTAGAGGGTGTGAAAAAAAAATAGAAGACTTTTTGTGGAATGATGTTAATTTATCGTATAATTTGAATCATGTTGCATAACAATAAAAAAATCATTGAAAAATTACTTTCTATTGTTTGTTCTCAAAAAATGCAAAAATATATTCAAAGCTTACTTAAAATATCTGAAACATTGAGTTGTTTCGAGTAAAACCAACACTAAAAAGCTTTACCATTTGTTCAAGAGCTGAAACCAGTATTTGTCATGAAAAACGTAATTTTTGCATGTTTTTTTTCTCATTTCAATAAACTGGTCACAGAGGCAAGTTTAAAAGTAATTTTATGATTGTGGATTATGGATTAATTTTACTCACAGTTTTGATAAAAAAATATTTCTCATCAAAAAATACCAAAACACATTTTCTTGTAGTCGAATGATTTTTTACATGCAGTCTAGCTATTAATTGATCTTCACACTTATTTAAATCATTAATAGTGATGTCCTATACAATTTTGTTGCATAATATTAATTAAAACCAAGATCATAACAATTTTCAATAAATTTAAAATTTCCCGGGAATTCCCGGGATTTCCCGGGAAATTGGCTGAAAATTTCCCGTTTCCCGGGAAATTAGTAACCCCGGGAAATTGGACGCTCTAGCATCAAGTTAACTTTCGAAATGGAAGTCGAAGGAAAGTTACCTTTCTTAGACATCCTGATCCTAAGAGAACCAGGTTGCTCATCTTCGTTTTCTTTCGAGATCTACAGGAAGCCAACAAACACCAGAAGAACAATCCCAGCCACGTCAAACCATTCATTCCAACATAAGATGGCAGCATACCATTATTTCATACAAAGGATGACAACTTTACCCCTCAGCGAAGCAGGAAAACAGAAAGAATTGGAGTACATATTTGAAACAGCAGAAATCAACGGTTACAGCAGAACAACTATCCAAGCAATCATCGATAAGAAGGAAAGAAAACTCCACAGAACTTCACTCACAACCCTTACGCCACCGGTAGAGCCACTACGAAGAGCAGCAGTAGAATTCGACTACAGGATAACACGCCCATTACGACAAAAACTGGCTAAATTTGGCATCGATTTAGTGTTCAGCAGTAGAAACAGCCAGTTGGAATCCATCTTAGGTTCAACGAAAGACCCCATACCGACTTAAGGCAAACCCGGCATCTACGAGGTATCCTGCGGCCACTGCGATATGAGCTACATTGGACAAACTAAGAGATTGCTGCAAACCAGGTTGGATGAGCATATAAACACAGATGTCAGAATTGCCAAGGAGGAAAAGGATTTGTCCCCCATTTCAAGTCAGCAGTAGCCGAACACATCATCAAGGAAAAACATAACATCACAACTAGCGACGCGGTCATCTTAAGGCACATTACGAACCCATCGAAGCTCGCTGTCGCCGAATGTTTGGAAATCTTCAAGGCAGGCAACAAACGTTTACTCAACAAGGATTCAGGTAACGGCTCAACGTGGCTGTTTAAGCTGTTACCTATACAGACACCAAAGAAGAACGAGGAGGTAGTACCTACAGTAACTACAAATACGGATACACCACACAGCAAAAAATCCGATGGTAAAATCGCATGCAAAAGCATGCACATCACCTTCGTCAAAATAAACACTTAATATTACACACTGCATGTACAATTTTTGCAAACACAAAAAAAAGTTGCAACCGACGGGATTCAAACCCAGCACCAATAGTTAGGACTGGCGCCTTAGCCCACTCGGCCATCAGACCGATGAAAAGCTGTAAGGATAAACGCATACATCAGCTTGACATTTCGGTCAAGTAGGTTTCCCATACTGATGGGCTACATATTTCAGGGTGTAAAATCACATAAAATTGCATAAAATAATGCAATATTTATTTTACACCCAGGCCTTTTACACGCAGCTGGATTACTACTTTTTTAGCTGTGCAGCGATGAACCTTCAGTCGAGAACAGAACACTGATGAAGTCTGCAAGTAGTAGACGAAATACGTATCTGTCAAGATATTAAAAATATATAGCGGAATTAAAAGGAACAACTCGTCTCTTTGTATTCATAAAAAAAACTTAGTAAATCCCAGAGCCCTTGAGAGAGCCGGGAAAAGTCCGGAATTCGACTGAGAGACCTTTGATGCGTTTTCAAATTAAATTTCGCTATTGACGGGAATAAATGATTTTTCAGGAAGTTTTCAATGTTTTTAAACCTTAGTTGTTTCTCTCATGATTACTGTAATTTTATGAAACATTTCGACTAAAAAGTTTTTTTTTTTTAAATTTGAGCTGTTGCATTTTTTTTTTAATTTTATGTCTGGCCAATGTCGAGGGACAGGCAATAAATATACACTCATTGAAATTACAAGCCAGGGCTTCCAAATTTGAATGAAAAACTGGGTTGAAATCAAAATATCTAGGCGTTAACTTTTTTTTATTCGTGAAAAACATGCTAAACTTGCTAATTATGACTATCAACTCATTAAATAGCATTTATGATGGTTTTCAGTTGATAAAACTTCTTTTTCTATTAACATTTTATATTTTTTTGAAAAGATTTTTTTGCCCCTTGATTTTTCGGTCTGATTTTGAAGGAGAGTGTGAAATAAATATAAAAAAATATTTGCTATGGCCTTACAAAAAATCGCTGAATTTATAAAAATATATTTAAAAAAACAATGAATTCATCAAAATATGTTTTTTCCCCTAAACTATTACGCTGTGGTTCCAATATTCAATATTTGTTAAGAGAACAAACAGAAGAAATGCATGTTTTTCGATCGGGCATTTGATGTTGACACATTAGCACTTTGTGGGTCTCGTGGCGCAGGGGTAGCGGCTTCGGCTGCCGATCCCGATGATGCTATGAGACGCGGGTTCGATTCCCGCCTTATCCACTGAGCTTCTATCGGATGGTGAAGTAAAACGTCGGTCCCGGTTTCTCCTGTCTCGTCAGAGGCGCTGGAGCAGAAATCCCACGTTAGAGGAATGCCATGCCCCGGGGGGCGTAGTGCCAATAGTTTCGTTTACATTAGCACTTTAACGTCCGATTACAGCTTCTCAAAGGCGTTTTCAACTGAAAACAATTCATAAACAGCTCAGTTGGAGGTCAGCAAGCAAGGTTCTATCGAGAAATTAAAAAGAGAGATGTGAGCCGGTAACATGGAGTGAAACTTTCGCAAGTGTCATGGAAAACTTCACAGCAGCTTGACAGAAAGTTTAACTCCATGTTGCACTTTTAATTTCTCGACAAAAAGTTTTTTTTAGTACTTTGTTTGAATAGCGAAGCAGCTTGGCTTGGCTGAATGGTTACGCTGTTCGCTTGGTAAGCGGATGAGCATGGGTTCGATTCCCATCTGCTCAAACCTTCCATCGGATGGGGAAGTAAAACGTCGGTTCCGGCCTTGGTTGTTGTTAGGCCGTTAAGTCATTCCAGGTGTGGGAATCGTCTCCCTGCTATAAAGACAAACAACACACCAAACCAAGCCTACTCCTTTGGCATCGCTGGCTTCCTTGGAGTAGAAAGAGGGTTTGGTGCTCTCCCCATTCAAGCTTTTGGACTCCTTGTTTCGAGTAGAAACTTGTAATAGAGACCACAAAAGACCTGGGGGTCGTTAAAGTGGATGGTACGATTTTTGTTTTGATGGAATAGTAGGAATAGACAAGTTGGATGGAAATAGGACCAAATCTTGAAAGCAGTGACGAGATATCGTGGGACTCGTTTTTTAATTGTTGTCATAAAATTCACATATCTCTAATTGTTTTTGATCAAATGTTACCAAATTAGATTTATCGGCTGTGAGTAAACAGAACATATAGGCTTCTTTTGTTTATCTTATTTTCAAAAATGGCATTTAACAGTCCATTGTTTATGAAGATTTTCTAGCGGTTTCACAATTAGCTCGTTGAAAGATGTCCATTTTCAGTCTCGTTCCTCAGCTTGACAGAAGAAGACGTGTTTTGATTTTCATTGCGCGGCAAAGTGCTTACGGATGGAGGTGGAAGAATCCTCCGATGGGGACGAGTTTCGTTCCGTAAACGGAACGCGGAAGCGGAAGAAGATCAGCGACGGAGTCGTTGGCGGAAATGGCCAAGAAGAGCATCTTCTCAACAACAACAAGTTCAGCCCGCTGGTGAAGAACAACAACAACAATGGTAAACAAGCCGGGAAAGGAGACGTCCCAACGGTACCAGTGGTTCCAGTGGCCAAGAAACCACCACCTCTGGTGGTAAAGAATACGAGCTACGCCAAGCTGAGGAGTGTAATGTCGCCGTGCACAACCAAGCCAAGTTACAAGCTAACTCCGTTTGGGATCAAATTGCTGTGTTCCTCCGAGGAGCGTTTTGAGACCGCGCGGGCCCATTTGATTGCGAACAAAGTGGAGTTCTACACCCACGAGAAACGAAGCGAGCGGCAACTCCGCGTCGTCGTCAGAGGACTTCCACCGGCTTCACCTGAATTCGTCAAGAAGAACCTCAAGGAATCGCAAAACCTGGATGCTATGGAGGTGCACGCCATCAAGAGAAAGGGAGAGTCCGCCTCGTCAGAGGAAACCCCGTACATTGTTACGTTCCCCAAGGGGTACACCAACTTGAAGCAGCTGAGTGAGATCAAGCGCTTGAGGAGATTTCACATCCGGTGGGAGGCCTACCGGAACAAGCGACCGAACGTGACCCAGTGCAGGAACTGCTTGCAGCTGGGTCATGGAACCAGGAACTGTCACCTCAAGGGGAGGTGCAACAACTGTGGGGGTCCCCACAAGACGGACGAGTGCGAAGTCCAGGAAGCCCAGCCAAAGCGGTGTGCCAACTGCTCTGGAGCCCACGAAGCTACGGACCGCAGCTGCCCCAAGCGTGCGGATTTCATCCAGCGGCGCCAGCAGGCGTCGAAACCGAAACCGCCGGCAAAGAAGGCGGAGAAGCAGAATCCAGCAGTTCCGGCGTTCACGCCAGCGGAGTTCCCTCCGCTGCCGGGCGCAGTTCCGGACGGAAAAGTGAAGGATCACCCTCGACCCGCAGAAAGCAGCCAAGGTGGCTCCCGAGACGGTAGAGCCACGGAGGAGGAAGCCGGGGAGGTGCTCTACAGTTCGGCTGAGCTGTGGGGCATTTTCTCCGAGTACATCGGCAGGTTCAAAACCTGCAAGACCCGCTTGGACCAAGTAACCCTAGTCAGTTACATGATCTCCAAGTATGGAATGTAAGGAGTTGTTTTTGTTGTGTATATTTAATATGTTGATCGATCCTCGGTCCTAACCTGGTCTTAGCACCTAAGAGGACCTAATAAAAATAAGTTTAGAATAAAAAAAAAAAAGATGTCCATTTTTATTGTACTCGTTTTGGATTTTTGCCTCTAATCCAGTTGCAACAGGATTGTTGCATTGTTTGTAATACTTCCATTATTTGCGCATGCATTCTCGTTTCACATTATTTTGACCACCAATATCTATGAAGGTTTTTTTCTTTGAAGATTTTTTTTGTTTTATTTTTTGCACTTAACACTTAAAATTTTACCTTCATTGTTGGCACTATTTTCTTAGAATTTTTCCAATTGAAACTCAATATCCAAATAACACTACTTTGGCACACTTATTTGTACAACATAGATAGCACCCGATAGGTCAAACCATATCAGCGAAAGAAATCTTCACAATTTGTTTTCCGTTAAATTCTTCACAAACCGGAAGCACCATTCCAGAGCATCGCACGTCGCGAGCGCGAAATTTTCCTCACATTTGCACGAGGCAACTTTCCTTTCCTGCACGAAGCGCCTGTGCGCGGGAGACTACCAACCGAGTAACGTCGCGATCGAATGCAGACTAAACCATTTGGCGGACTAAACCCCGCTGCTATGGTATCTAGGCGCTTGGTCTAAAACCGTTTGGAGACAGCCCGGACCAACCCCCCCTCAGGCGTGGAGTGAGTACTTTACCTGCAAGTACGAGTGCGCGCGTTGCAAACCAAACTAAACTGAACTTGAATTTGTCTTGAATTGATGGCATATTTGGCACATTTGTGTTTCGATCCTGAAGAAAGTAGTTTTCAGAGTTATTATGCATAATAAAATTGAATCTTAAGTGCTTTTAACATTTGATAGGGTTGTCACCCTTTTTATAATCTTCTGAAATGTAGTCAAGATCGTTTTTAGCATAACTTTTGAAGTACCTAACCTAACCTAAGTACCTAGAGACTTATGGTACCCCAAGACGTCATTCCAGAGATAATCGAGTGACAATTTTTTGTCCACCCAGTTACACACATCCCCACAGACATTTGCTCAGAACATGATTCTGAGTCGATATGTACACGTCTATGCTATTATATTGACATTTAGTTGAACCAGAAGTTTGCAAAATTATGTTTCGATATGTTTTATATTGAATTTCCAAAGTTATTTAAACTTTTACACTTAGTAATTAGATAACTTTATATTCAATCCATATTCTTTTGTAAATTAGTCAAGGATGACTATTTGGGTTTGAGACACTCGAGTAATGATGATTTATCAAAAATATTTTTTTTGTTTATGTTTCATACATTTTTGCCTTTCTTACTAAAGAAAGGTATAGGTTTTACTTTAAGGCAGGACGTCATTTCCATCTTCGTAAATATGTAGATTCAGCATGAATTTTAATCGGAAAAATCGTCAAAAAATCACACTGCATCGATTTTCGACGCTCTATCGATTCACCTTGACAGAACTCGTCTATCTCCAACCCTCGAATTTTGAGAAAATAAATTCCGTGGAGGTCGAGTGATGTTCGTATGTGGTAAAATTTTGCAAAATTTTGTGTCGCGCCGTTCTCAGCTCCCATATATCCGATTGCGATTCTTCTAAGTGCAGATGAAAGCTAGTGTGCTGAACCTGGACGAGTTGCCGCGCAAATTTCGAAATATCCATCTGTTTTCGGATGCGGCCAACCCTTTCAACAAAATACACAATTTTCAAATGAAATTATGGTAAATTTTTTTCATTTTCATATCTTTTATTTATCTCAAAAATTGCATTTTTCGAGCCCTACAACCACCCAAATTTTCATCCAGATTCATAATATGGTTCTGGAGTTAGAGCCGTTTGATTGACCTACCATAAGAAAAAAAAATCCCTTAAAAAAGGTAAAAGCCCACCTGGTGACCTTCGCCAACATTTTTCACTTCTGATTTTATTCGAAATTTCTTGCTACATCCATAGTACAGACCATGAGTGAGCATCTGAAACAAATTCGACATCGATCGGCAATCCAATTTTTAGAACGATTTACTTTTTGCCTTTCTTACTAAAGAAAGGTATAGGTTTTACTTTAAGGCAGGACGTCATTTCCATCTTCGTAAATATGTCGATTCAGCATGAATTTTAATCGGAAAAATCGTCAAAAAATCACACTGCATCGATTTTTGACGCTTCGTCGCCAAGTCGACAAGTTGTCAAGTTGAGCTTCGAATACTGGCGCGAGAATGCTGGCGCATATATTTGCTGGCTCGACTTATACTTATTTTGTAGTAGCTTGTCTACCGATGTTTCCTTCAATATGTAAGATATCGTAGCTTTTCGGTTTCTTTTGCCCTGTCCGTTTTGCATAACTGTCCAATGTTTATGCAAAAACCTTTGTGACATAGGACATTCATCCGGCTACAATCATTTTGTTTCCTGTGCGCTCCTAAAATCGCCTTAATGTAGACTTCATTTTTTCGTGATTTCGTAAGTTTATTTAACAGGGTTCATTGGATTCCAATAGGAGCTTTCTAAGCTTTTCATCGTTTATATCGTTTTCAAAGTGTTCAATGCTGGCGACTCCAATGGCTTTCTTCCTAGGGTTCTCGCGATTGAGTGTGTAGTGGTGCGGTTGTTAAAAATAGCTATCTCCGACTCTGTCACTTTCGTAGAAGCTGAATGGCTAGCTTCCATGCACCGTGCGGCACACGCGGTTCACTTGTACCTCGGTTTTGCTAGTCTTGGTGCGCTGGTACGATGAACCAAAACACCAACACAGTCACACAAAAGGGCTCGTACCGAAACTAGAAAACCAAAACCGCGGTGTGCGTTGTTGGGAAGCTTGCTACGATCGCGTTTGTCATAAACGCTTGTTTGATTACAAACGTACAAACATATTGTACGATTAAAAATATTCTTTTGGTGAAAATTGCGTTTTTTATTTCTTTTGGAAATCATATCATTCATAATACTCATAATATCATCATAATACTTTGCTTTCATCATAAGACTTTCTTTTGTGCTGACGTTATAAATAAACAAAGTCGATGTTATTAATTGAAAGAAGTTCTACCATTGTTATATTCTTAAGTAAGAAAGGCTCTTTCTCACCCCAGGTGGGATTAAATCGGGTTTTGACCGTTTTTTTGCTTTTGCAGAACGTTTTTATACGATCAGATGGCTCGGCGACGGGTTAAAAATAAAGTCCTCCCCATAGCATCGTAGCTCGGGAGGCATCGAAAAACCAATACCTTACCCTACTAACAGAAAGAAAAGAACCATACCATTCACGTGATGCTTGGATGAGATGCTGTGCCCCGACATTTTGCGGGGTCCCGCGAAATATTTCGTCGGGATGTCTAGAGCAACCTTTATTTTGAAGATTTTTTTTCGATTTCATAGGATTTTTCTTCACTGAAAATTATATATTTGACCTCAAATAAAAAGTTTCCAACCCAAATTTACCAAATTTCTAGCTTTCTTTGAAATAACCCTAAAATCCAAGCTGGAAACCTCAAAACGACCGAATAAAAATCGTTTCTTTGTACAATTTGTCATGAAAATACAGCAACAGATTGCCCGGATACAAATTCGAGCTTAAAACATTGCTAAACTTAGAGTATTCCATTTGAAAGCTATTTTTTACCCAAAAGATTCCCAACATTATTTTTTCAATCTTCTGCCATATTACACCATGACATTTTAAAACATTTTCGAATCAATCACATTGTAGAGAACAGTTATCTGAACAATTTCCATTAAAAAAATATCTATTTTGGTTCAATATAGGCAGAGATATACCCAATTTCGTCAAATTAAAAGTAACTTTCTCCAACATTTCAGAATTTAATTCCTATCGAGAAATTAAAAGTGCAACATGGAGTTAAACTTTCTGTTAAGCTGCTGTGAAGTATTCCATGACAGCTGGAAAAGTTTCACTCCATGTTACCGGCTCACATCTCTCTTTTTAATTTCTCGATTCAAACGAACAACACCGCCTACTGAGTTTTTTTTTTATAATTCTAGTAAAATAATTTTCATAAATATCATCAAAATTTTATAAAAGTTTTATGTTTCAGCCAAATGTTTTCATCCTTAAAAAATCTTAGTAGGCAGTGTTCATCGTTTGAATGAGAATTGAATTCCGGAATTTTGAAGAAAGTCACTTTTTTTTTTTGGAAAATTGGGTATATCTCTACTAATATTGAACCAAAATTGGTACTTTTTTTATGGAAAATGTTCAGAAAACTGTTCTCTACAAAGTGATTGATTGAAAATGTTTTAAAATGTCATAGCGTTATATGGCAGAGGATTAGAAAAATTATATTGGGAATTTTTTGGGTAATAAATAGCATTTAAATGAAATACTCTCAGTTTACCTGAGTTTTATGCTCGAATTTGTATCCAGGCAATCTCTTGCTGTATTTTCATGACGAATTGTACTAAGAATAGATTTTTATTGGTCGATTTGAGGTTTCCAGCTTGGATTTTGGGGTTATTTCAAAGAAAGCTAGAAATCTGGTAAATTTGGGTTGGAAACTTTTTATTTGAGGTCAAATATGTAATTTTGAGTCTCTTTAGGCACATTCATAAGAAATTTGATGGATATGAACATGAACCCATCGATTTCCATCGACTTTTTTTTTCGAAGAAAATTCCTATGAAATCGAAAAAAAAATCTTCAAAAATAAAAGACGAAATATTTCGCCGGACCCCGCAAAATGTCGGGAAAGAGCCCTTCTTTCATCATGCCAAATATCAGACATGCCGAATTTTTTATCTTAATGTTCTCGGAAAAATACACCGTTATGTCATTTTATGGGAAATTTAATGTACTTTTCAAATCTGAAATAACCCAGAAGGGTAATTTTTTCATTTATAACAACAATTTTCAATTTAAAATTAGGGTATATGGCCCTATTTTGGACCTACTATGCAAAGCGTCAACACATTTCGCATGGTTCTCAGGAACGGTCTAACTAATTTGGCTCGTTTCAGGATTGTTTTGTGCCTTAATTTATGCTTAACAAAGTGTACTATTGAAAATTGAAAATAATTTAACCATTTCATTGTAATAAGCATTTCAAGTAAAACATTTTTTGGATGCTTTTTGGACTTATTGAATGTATTTTGGAGACATCGCTGAACCTATTTTGGACCCACACTCTGATTGGTTGAAATTTGGACAACTCGAATTGCGGCGTGCGGCGGCAACACGCACACTTACAAAAAACTCGGTTTGATAAACCAAAGGGCCTATCCACGATTATAATTTGGAAAATATTTATTTCAGAAATTAAATAATTATGATAAAGCAATGGATTTTATTTTGAAAACGTGTTTTAATTATATTGAATGGAATCTCACGCATCTTTTGCAGGTCTCTGTCCTATTTACAATTTGCGTATTCTTACGACCTAGTTGTTCAAGCATTAGAACATAAAAGACAACCCGTTATTAGTCGCAACCCGTTATTAGTCGCAACCCGTTATTAGTCGCAATAAAAACACCTTAACATAAAATTAAATGAATGACAGAGATACATAACAAGTTACAATGAAAAAAGGTTCTAAATTTTACGCAGAGTTTAAGTTCAAATATGATTAAACAATGAAGAAATTTTAAAGGGAGATTATAGCTTGTAACTTAGTGTGAAACTTTCTCATCTGTCATGTTAAACTTTACAGTTGCTTGATAAAAAGTTTAACTAAATGTTGCACTTTTAAAAACAATGTAATATTTGAAAAAATCTCTGTTTGAATACCAGGGTGCCTTTGATAGTCATAGTTTGTCTTGTTAACGGTACACATCAACCATAGCTTTTGCACCCAGATTTATGTTACAGACATTTTAGTATCTTCAAAACTACGGGAACTATCGATATATTTTTTTATTCATCCCCTAAATTACTGTCTTCGTAGTTATTTACAACAAGGTTTGTCTATTTTTACAATCAGATTCTTGCAGGATTGGGTCCGTAAGTTTGACAATTTTGGAATAAGAAGACAACAACTTCCTTGGTTGCTGTGCACCCTTAAAAGCAGATTTGAGGTGTTCAAACATTATTTTTACTTCGAACTTACCATCACTTAGGTTGCTGATATAATTTTTAAGAAAATCATTTATGTCAATATTTAGTTAACTTTGTTTATAAGCTTTTTAATATAATACAAAAAAAATTAGGTTAAATTGTAAAAAAATCAGATTTTTGCCTGAAGTTCGTTAAAACTAGTTTTGTTTATTAAAATATAGATTTATATTACATGTTTAAATGAATTCAAAGAACGAATCAAAAGTTTTTACATTTTATATTCATTTTGTTTAAATGAAAATGCCTTTAAATTAGGAGATTTTTTTGAATTATGTTTCAAAAACAAATAATATTTATTATTTACAAACTTATTTTACCTTTTCCTAGTAGAAGATTGTCCGAAGAATCCGAAAATGCATTCCGTTTTACGATTCAAAATCATGTTCATTGAGAAAATCATGACACTTTGAGACGATTAAAATAATGCTATTTATCAACATTTTCTTAATTATAGTTAACTAACTTTTCAAAAAATTTCTTGAAAAGATGTTCATGAGGTGCTTTGAGCACTTCTCTACCAAGGTCAGTATGATTCCATACCATTCCGTACGTATTTAATTTGTACTCTTCATTTTGCGGAAAAATCTCAAACCTAACAAAGTCACCCAGATTTACGGTAAACAGATATGTCTCAAACCATAAAATTCATAAAGATAACATGGAAGATTTTTATTTTTCTAGCTGGTTCAATTGTGTTTCTATCATGATTGACACGGTAAAATCTAAAAGTGTAATTTATTATAAGCCAACGCTGGCAATTGTGGAAAAATACGTTGTACCTGTATTAAAAAAAAATATTTATATTGATAGATATGCAAAAATCAGTCAAAACTTACCAAACATATATTTTCCATATGTATATTTCTCTAATTAGATTGTAATACGTCGTAACAGCCATCACGATATCCGACACTTATTTGATTTTTTAAAAGATTTAAAAGACGTGCAGATGACAATTCAAAGCATTTTTTATTTATAATTCGCAAATTGATCGAGAACTGATCGAAAAATTGATTTGTTTACAACTAGCGCTTAGGACCTTTTTAAAACCAACTCAAGATTTTTTAAATTTAATTCATACGACTTTTTCAAAAACCACTCGTAAGCAATGTTGACAGCTCCTGTCACGGTGACAGCTGACGATTTAATGAACTAGACCCTTTAGGTTTTTCAATCGTTTCCCCTTCAATTCCAACAGGGTAGCCAGTTTGCATTTTTTGAAGCAAAAATTAAAAATATGTGCAGCTAAATTGGTGATAATGATGTTAAGACAAAAATAAATCAACATCAGTTTAAATTTTGGGATACTTTGCAATCGATCCAAACAATCATCTAAATCTCTATCATCAATTTGCATTTTTATTGTTTAAAAAACATATTTTCATTGTTTCTGTTAATCATTTGCTTTTTAAAGCTTAGATTTCTTTCAAATAATTACAGTAAAGGAATGCAATTCAAAATATTAAATTAAAAAAAATCAATTAATGTCAATGAAATATCGAAATAAATTGATAAACAAAACTGGCAACACCTCTTTATACATGTGTTGGTGATAGCCTTGAACCGACGGCAAAATAGCTCCAAAAACTGATCCAACGTGGCTGATCTGAAAAAATATTTTGAATTGAGTTTTTTTCGATAATAGAATAGTTATTTCAATGGTTTAGTGACGAAAAACATAAAAGCATTAAATAGACAACAGTTACATTGCTCGGAAACCGGATGAAATTGCTTGGTTTCAGTGCAAAACAGAAAAAATCATCAAGGTGTCGCGAGCCAAATCCGATAAGCAACGAGGCCGGAATATTTGGACCTAACCGATGTGCTAGGAAAATGGTAGGAAATACAATTGGCATTGGAAAAAGTGGCTGAAAAAGCGGAAATAATCAAAAATGTTAACATTTTTGGAAGAGGTAAGCTACAAAACGATCCTGCTTACACTTTCTGTTGGTTGGATTCAGTGAATTCGTACTTTAAAAGCCTGAACTACCTCGATTAATAAAAATAGGTCCAAAATAGGTACTAGGTCCAAAATAGGGTCATATACCCTACGTGTTTTTTGTAACTTTGCAAGGTTATTTCCATACAAAATTGAATCGCTTTGCGCAAAGTGGGTACTTAACCAATCGTTCCTACATTTTAGGAAGTTGTTTAAAAATTGCTGTGCTCATAAAATTTGGACTTTTTTTCCATGCAACCATATTACACCCTATAGTCTCATTTTGCTGTATTATTTTTTTCATTTTTCCATCCAGTGTTTTTTTAATGCCTAAAACTTGCCTATAAATTTTAAATGGTCTGCAATCATAGTCTCGAAGCATAAATAAATGACTGATTTAACAAGATTTTAACTACCGATAAGACAGTTACTCGTTTACGTCTCTCCGCGTCGAAGAAAGTAATCAGACTTGTATGGAAGGTGGAAAAAGGCGCGCAATCGATTCCACCAAACAGCATCACCACTCAAACGAACTCTCTGAGTCTATTAGTTCCACCCAAGTCCCCAAAGAAGTTTTATTGATTTAATTTTCTGATCATCGCACCTCGTTATGATGTAATTTCAGCACTCCTGTTGCGAACAGTTTCCCAACCGTCAATCTAGTAGGCTTCTGTTGTCTAAACGAATTTAAGTGAGGCAAAAGAGGCAGTGCCTACTTCCTACATTTCATAAACATCGGTTATACAAACGCGAAAATTTACGATCTTTGCACTAGCGCAGCGCCATTTCGCAATTTATATCGTTGTCACAGGGGCACTAAAAGTGCACTTCGCCACGGTTTTATGGAGCACAAAAATGCCGTCAACCAGTTGTTCGCAACCTTTTTTTCCTTTTTTTTGCTGCTGCTACCTACCATTTCTCCTCCCGAGAAGTTGCTGCCAAGAGTGTGGAGCAGTTTATCGAGTTGTCACGTGTGGAGGATCGTTTACGCGATCGCGCTCCGTCCGGTTATGCTGCCCGGGAGAAATGGTTGTACGGCTGGAAATGACTGGAACAGTTAGTTTGGCCCGCTGCCGAGGGCAGATCCTGCTATGGTTGCGGAGTTGAACCGATTTGGATCTGGCCTGCGGTATAACTGCTGGCACATGTGTGGATCGGGAACGGTGGGGGATAGTTTAGAATTTGTTTCTGGGAACTTATCAGCTGATGGATGGAGGTTGGATAAGTGGTCTTTTTTCTTTCGCACAGTGAGAGTTTGAAGGTCAAAAATGAAATGGTGGAAGAGCAGAGAAAAACGTCTCAAATTTAACACTCAAACGCTCGGGTAGTCATTTGACCCCTATTTTTTTTCTTAAAAATCTCATAACTTTTGATAGAATTGACCAATTTGGATGCTTCAGGGTGCAAAAGATCCAGATTTGTCTATATTTTCAACTGTCAGACGGAGGACAAATGTGGTCCATTTTTACCGGAGATATTCCGGATTCTGTTGGGGTACCTCGGCCCTCCTAAATGGATATTTAGCCAATATAATAAAAACTTTTCAACAGAATAAAATCGGAAATGATGCAAAACTTCAAGGAATCATCCTAAAACATCATTCTGCATAGTTACATGACATGCTGAAGACCTTCGGGCACCGGAACAGGTTCTATCCGGAAACGGTTCACTGAGCTGATGTCAATTGTTGCCCAACTGGAACCGGCTCCGCTGCCCCGTAGGACTTAACCATGTCAATTATTTTTGCAGGATGATGTATTAGGATGATGCCTTGTAGTTTTGCATCATTTCCGAAATTTTTCTGTTGAAAAGTTTTTATTATATTGGCCAAATACCCATATAGGAGGGCCGAGGTACCCCAACAGAATCCGGAATATCTCCGGTAAAAATGGACCACATTTGTCCCCCATCTGGCAGTTCAAAATATAGACAAATCTGGATCTTTTGCAACCGAAAGCATCCAAATTGGTCAATTCTATCAAAAGTTATGGGATTTCTAAGAAAAAAAATAGGGGTCAAATGACTACCCGAGCGTTTGAGTGTTAAGTGCTTTAGGATCCTATAAAGAGGTGTAAA
>NC_068937.1:101712479-101769463 GCF_016801865.2 Culex pipiens pallens | reverse complement strand
TTTAGCAGAAGTTGAGGTCTAAAACGAACACTGAACCATTTCTTATTTGAGTTAAGGTCGCTTTTTGTGCAGCTCTCAATGCCTCACCTTTTGACCTTCACAAATCCCCAAAATTCGATCTCAATCCCGAGATATTAAACATTGTTGTCACTCTTCATATGAAAGAAGTTTTGACCTTATCGCGCTATCTTGACACACCCTGAAAATTGCTGTGATTGCGACAATTGGTCAAAGGGATATCAGGTCAGAACGCGATTGACACACGTACCTGGCTACTGTAAACATTTGTTATGATAACTCGGGACTCCAGCAACCAAATTCAACCAAACTTCAGGACAATGCAGATAATGGTCAACCAAACAAAACGTGTTTGTTATTGTTTACAATGCGTGCTCTGAGTTTTGTTTATTCAAGGTCAAACATTGAAACGCGTTTTTCTCGGAACGTCAAAAAGCGACGTGCGGCAAGATAGCACGATCACGTCGAGTTGTCAATTCGGTTTAATGATCAACAACGGCTATCAGCTTTATGGGCTATCTATAACCTCAAACAAGCTGTTTTGCTGTTATGACACTTTATTCCTACTTATTTCAACCACCCATTGCATAAACGTTCCCAATTTTAGAAAATTTATTTTCTTCAACTTGACGACCAGCTTAAACTTCGGATACTTTGAACTCTACGCATTTGAGACTAAAACTAGTTTGGAACATTTCTAACTCGCAAACTTGTCGGACCTCATTTACTAAACTACGTTAGATGGTTTGATTCCAGGGTAAACCTGTCTCCAGATTTGCAATCTACAAATTGCATCGGTGAACGGTATGGGGTTAAGTAGCTATTTGAACAAAAATACATAGAATAAAATCATCGTCAAAACCCTTATTCAGTAAAAACGTTAAATGCAAACGACGTCCATTTTACCCAACCAAACCGTAAGCTCTGGTGCACCACGTCACCGGGAATGTGCGTGCTGCAAGACAACTCTCGACGGTAAGGTCGTCGTCGTCTTCAGTAAGGTGTTCAAGTGCAAGTGCAAGATGCGACGACGGCCTACTTTTCTCCTTCTACGCGGCCAGATAATCTGCCTGCTTTGATGTGGACCGTTGGTCGTGGCTCTCCCAGCTAAATTCATGTGATTATTTTAATCTCATATTTCATAATCTCACCCTTACACATGTTTGGGGGAGAACTGTGCCACCTTATTTTTGCCTTAGGATTAGAAAATAGGAAAATTGCACGCAAATTGATGGGAAATGTCATCGAAAAACAGAAATCACGCACGGAAAGAAGATACAATGTCAAAACGAGACAAAGTTCACTAAAGGAGGTATCAGACTACGGCCAACAAACAAACAAACTCGCACTTTTTGACAGTTCGCCTGCTTTGTTTGTTTTCCTGCATTTGTTTGCAGAAAAGTCAGCCTGGATACATTGTGCTTTGTTTGTGAGTTTGGTAAACACGCAAAGTGCGAGTTTGTTTGTTTGTCATAGTCTTATACCTCCTTAAAACTAGCGAAAGAAGTCGCTCAGCCCGCGGAAAAGTTACCAGGAAGCGCTTATTTTTTTTCGCTGTTATGGAAGCTGGTCAAATTTAGGTAGGTAGAAGTAGGTAAAAACAATCAAGGATTCCTAAATCAACCAGGTATTTTTGCCAGAAATTATCGAAAACAAACCAGCAGACCTAAGTTGCTGGCAGAATTTTTTTGCCAGATATCAGTAAAATCAAACCAGGAAAATCATTCTGCTGATTTGGCGGTGAAAAAAAAGTGCATTTTCACCTGTGCACTCTCAAAATGGTCAAACTAAAATGCCGTAGTGTATAGGTACAGAGGGACAACTGAAGAATGCTGAAAGTAACAAAATAAAAATTAAAAATGTAAATAGATTAAAAAAAATCTTACACGGACAAAAACCAGTTCCCAAAATCGTGAACAAGCGTTCATGAAATTTGAACACTTTGTTCTAAGTTCCCGATTTCATGAACACTTGTTCACCATTTTGGGAACTGTTGTTTGTCCGTGTAGCTTTTAAAAAACAATAAAAGCTTCATCTGAATGGATCCAAACTCAATATCAACTCGCTACGGATCAGGTTATGGGAGCTGTCCAAATACGGGGACTAATCAAGTCATCGAGCTGTCAATAACACACCGCGCGTTCAAAAACCCTTGAACTTGGCTATGCTGCACATTGCACCACCACACCACATGGTCAGGGCAATTTGTTTACGATTAAATCCACACCACTAGCTGGTGAAGTGCAATGAAATGGCATCCTTCATGTTGGCTCTTTTTTGAATTATATCAACGTATTGTAACATGTATTACAGCACCATTACAAGACCGCAACATCATCAACAAGCTGGCCGCCGCCGCGGTGACCATTGAAGGATGACGGGACGGAACGGAACGGGGCTTGCCTGACAGCTTTCCTTTTGCTCTGCGGGTTTCTTGCCATGGCAGTCAGTGCATTATTTCCATCATTTTTACCTGATTTATAAGCGCGAATCGTGGCTCGTGTGTTGTGTGCACGAACGAAAACAAATCGCTGCTCTCAACAAACTGGTATAATCGCTGTGGTGTGGTCTTACTCTCGATTAATGCCAATTTCCACAGATATAGCAAACAGTTATGTGTGGTGAAGCTCGTACGATTTTCACTTTTCATTCAAAGTGTTTGTGCGAAGATCTGGAAAAAATGTTCAAATCTCGTTTCTGTAGCACATAAACTGAGTGTGAAAATGCATCATGCTGAGTGGAGATCGCGTTATGGTTATCCTCATATACGATAAGCCGCCTGCTTTATGATTTCGAGACTCGTTATAGTTTAAAAACTTAGAAACAGTCAATTAAGACCGTTGCATTATGTTGAAACTATGAATTTGATTTGAATCCTTTTTTAAACAATTACTCAGGGGCTGAATAAAAAAAACATTTTCCGTAGTTTTGAAGTTACTGAATTGTAGTGCAATCATAATTCGGAGCATTTGGTACGGTATGTCCACGCATCCTTTCTCCCCTGTAGATTATGTGAAATGTGATCCGTTCTCAGAATCCTCTCTGCGGTAAAAACAACGCAGTAGGGTTGGCCGCTTTAATTTTTGTAATATTTTCAGGGTATTCTCGGGTGTACTACAATTATTAAAAAATGACAAGAAAAGTGCTCGGGGCGTAATATAATCCCAAAACGTTCCAGCATGCTTTCATCAGACTGGCTGCGTTTGTGTTAGATTAAATTAGATTTTGAAGGTACCAAATTGTAAGCAGTTACAACAAACAAAAAGGAGAGTTGAAAAGTGAAATTCAGGATCACTCGAAGCTGAAATTTCGCTAAACATTCCTAATCAATGACACCCCCGCAAATTCGTCAATAACATTGCCGAAATTGTCAAGTCGCTACACAGATTTGGACGGCGGACACTTTCTCTGAACGCCATGAATCCGCGATTCCAATAAATATGTCTGGTACATCAAATTGCTTGCCGTATCCGCCCGGTGATGTCTATGGGTTGATGGCTTGAACAGAAAAAAAATCCTCAACTCTCCACGTTGGATTGGATTGTACATGAGGACATACTTGCGAGCATACCTGCGAGCCACTCGGACTTTAACTGGCCACTACTGCAGCACTGTTGATGGTTCTTACGACTAAAGTGAGTGCGATCGCGTGTGTGTGCTTGTTGCTGCTGATTCGTACGTGAGTGAATTTAATCAACCGTGCTTGTCAACCTGGTTCATTGTACGAATATGCGGTGATTTTCACCTGTTAAGCAAACACTCTTCACCGACGAGCATTACCTTTGATTGCCGTCAAGTTGTGGCGATTTGGAATACCTGATTTGCAATATGTTTAATGAGCTTCAAGTGCATTTTTGGACACTTAAAACAAAATTTCTAAATAAATTGACCAAAGTAACTCCCATCGACGGTATCCATTGAACTGAAAAGTTTAGGAAAGCATCAGCAATGTTTTCCAATGTGCATTTCTACTGAATTGGCCTATACTTGCATTCCGGTCACATTCGTACTTTGTTGGCATAGAAGCCAACTGAATTGTTATTCGTATAGGACCATCAATTTGTACGAACGATATCACTCGAAATCTCAAGATACCGTTTAACACTTGATGGTTGTCCGTCCGGCTATCAAGTAAGAGTGAACGATCATTTAATTTAAAGTGTTACGTAAAAAGCCTGGTACGTGAAATGGTTGAAGTATGATTTTGTAAATTTTAAGAGTAAAAGTGAGAGTTTTCGAACACGTTGACTTATTCCATAACCGGATTTGTGGTGATAGATTCATACGTGGACACAAACGAATTAGTTCAAAATCTTGAGTTACCTTGTGCCATCTTCAAAAAGGAACATCATGCATGCGCAATAAGGTGACAATACAAAATCGTCATCCGGGATACCTGGATCGATTCTTTATGTAAAAATAAGTAGGTAACTGTGCCAATTTTGAGTCAAATCGGTTAAGGTTTAATTGTCGCTATAGATCGTTAAAGTTGGTGATAACAAATCTTTGCATACAAAAACGTCTTATTTAAATCGTTTTGCAGTCTTCGACAAAGTTGTTTGCCATAAAATTTAACATAAGAATCCCACACTTGAAGATGATCCGATTTATTTAACGCCGCCTTTTGGCGGAATTATTATTTTTTTTCTTTTCCCCATACATTTTTGCAAATTTTCCCATACAAATTCAACGATCAATAGCGACCCTTAACCCGTCACCGATTTGGCTCCAAAGTGACAGAGTTACTTAAGGACGTATTAGACTACGACAAACAAACACACGAACTCGCAAACAAACAAACTTTTTGTCAGTTTGCCTGCAGTTGTTTGCAGAAACGTCAGCCTGCATATATTTGGCTTTGTTTGCGAGTTTGTGAGTTTAGCAAACTATCAAACACAAAAAAGTGCGAGTTTGTTTGTTTGTTTGCCATAGTCTAATAGCTCTTTTATTTTTATCTAAAAAATCTACCCGTCTATAAAGATTTTTTGAAATCCAGGGATGGAATAATCGCAAAACAATCAATTACGCTTGCGAACTTTCTTCACCCGCGAAAGAGAGAGGAGGCGAATCACGCAAAAGAAAATCGCTCCCGATATTCTCCAAGCAAATCAATCTGCTGATGATTTTTTTGTTAATTTCCTTGTCAGCACCCCTTAATATCATTTATTTCACTTTGTTTACACACACTTGCAATTGTAGTGGTGAAAAAGATGTTTTGCCGAATAATCAAGTTGATGATTTTAATAGATTCCTTTTACCGATCTTCCGTGCGCGAGAGAGGAGAGATTTTTTCTCCTGATGAGCAGCCAAAGATAATGCGCAACAACATTTCTGTATTCCCAAAATTATCGTATTGGGGATCCCAGCTTTGATTTTTGGGTTATTTCAAAGAAAGCTGGAAATCAGGCAAATTTGGTTTGGAAACTTTTTATTTAAGGCCTATTTTTACAAATAAGCATCCAAACAATCAAAAAATCAACTAATGTTGCATTAAACGTGATTTGTGAAGCTATCAAGAGTTAAATAATCCATGTAATCCAAATTTCTCATAACTTTTGATTTTTTTTATAAGGCAGGATAGGGATGGCTCATTCTGCCCCCAAGTGGATTTTAATTTAAAACTTTCACCCTCAAGCCTCTTAATGATTTGAAGGTTCCGTTGTTGCTTGATTACCTTCGTAATAGCTCCCGGTAACATTCTAAACATTGAACAAACTTTTTCAAACAATCTAACTTTTCAGAAAGCTTATTTAAGAACCTCATAATAAATAGATTTTAGATAGTTAAGTAAAGAAATTAAAATTTCCGCAAAATTCGAAAAATAAATTGAATTAAAACGTCTTTTTAGGTGTGGTGATGTTATTTGACGTCTTTTATTAGACCCTTGCCTTAAAGTTGGTCTAAATCTATTCTAAAGCCCAAATCCAAGGGTGACCCATTCTGCCCCCCCCCCCCCCCCTGCACCTATGTACTTTGACAAATATTTGCAACGGCCTTATTTAGAAATAAGAACCCAGAAAAATACATTTTTTAACATTGGCAAAGTCACAACAAGCAAAATCGACCCACTTAAAATTTTCAAAAAAAAAAATAAGAGTTCTTTTTTCCAATAATTTTTCAAGGCTTAGAATCGGTTTGAAAATATGTTTTGACATTTGTTGTAGAGGGTTAACAATTTGCACACAGGATGTATCAAGTTTTTGTGACCTGGCTGTTAAATATTTTCGGCGATTAATATACATACTGTTGATAAGAGAACATCACTAGATTGTGATGCGTTTGATCTTTTAGTGCTGATAGGTTAATATCTGGAGTTTTTTTTAAAGGTCCAAGACCTAATTTTCCGTTTTTGTTTTTTTTTGTGTTTTTGAAACCGCCTTGAGTCAGGGGTATTAAAAAAACACCCAAAACGCAAAAACTGAAAATTTGGTTTATTGGACCTTTTCAAAAAAAAAAAACAAGATATGATTCCGGTTCTGAAATACTCGAAGGACTAAAGGGAGTCCCATCTGTAAACCACGTGGGTATTTTTTTTGGAATTTAATTTGATTATTTGGTAATATTTGCTTGCTGGGATCAAATTTAAATTGACCTTTTAAAGAAAGAAGACTAATTAGATAATTGCAATTATCAAGCAATACGAAACAATGTGCAACACATTATCTAACGCGGATATGATCTGTTATGACAGAGTGACAAGTGTAAAAGAAAGCTCCGATCATCGTTGGTTCGCAAAAAGGTTTCAGATTAATCATTTCGCTGGCAGTCTAGGTAGGGTGACAAAATTGATTAACTCTCTGCCAAGTGAGCACCTCCAACCCGCCTTCGAGCGTTGTAATTCAGTGAGACTAATTTGGTGTAAGTACAATACTGTGCTGGGGGAATTGCTTGTAACGTTGGGACAAAATCACTTTCAGCTTAAGCATTAGAGCTTAATGGCTGTAAACAGTTAGAAATCTCTTATTTTGGAAGATTTATTAAATATTAATTCATCGTGAACTTTGTTACTGTGTGCACATACTGCTTAACCACAAACAAAAGAGTTCACGGCTGTTGTAACTCTTGATGCCTTTTAGTGTCTGTAACGAGATGAGGCCACTAATGGTGACAGGATGATTACGGTGCAGACATCGTTCCGAAAGGGCGGTCGCCGAGCAAAGGAATGCTCGCACAAGTCCATGCGAATTGCATTTGGATTAACATTGAAGGGAAAAGTACGATTTCAGCGATCGCACGCCAAAGAGCGCGCGCTCGCGCGACATGAAAGTGATATTTGCGAACTTGTTTTTGCTTTTCATCTTGCGGTTGCCATTATCAAATAAGTCTGCCTATGCTCGAGGAATGCGCGCGAGAAATTACTCAATTGATTGCGGATCGAACTAATTGTTGCATCTTTTGAACAAAAGCTTGTTTTCTAGATTTATTTCAACTGAATAACTTTCTTTGGGATAGAAAAAAAGACTTCAAACGGCCAGTTGTTCGGATAAACAAATTGACCAAAGACGACATTCATTCAATCAATTTTTATTAGCACCAACCACCTCATCAACGCTAACCCTCGCCGAAAGAATCACATCATTCACGCCAACGCCATCGTACGACGCTCCGCACAGTCCCAGCGGCAATTTGTGGTCCCGAATGTACTGCTTGATTCCGTCCACCCGCTTCTGATGTCCCACCACATACTGGGGAATGCATCGGCGCAAGATGTTCACCTTGTACGAGTCGGGCTTTTGGTTGATGTTCAAAATCTGGTTCACATGTTTCAGCGCCACTTCCAGCAGTTGTTCTTCGCTAGGGTTTTCTCCGAACCACTGCCGGAACCAAGCTCCGCCCATCATTACGGTCAGAACCGTATTGTCCTCCATGTCGAAGCAGCAGCTGTCGAAGATGCAACCCAGGATTGGCAGTTTTTCGATCGGGGGTACCAGAAATCCGAAGGCCTTTTGCTTGAGCAGGTCTGGATTCTTGAACCGTAGGTTGATCACACCCACGTCTACAAATGGGATTGCGGCAAGTTCTTGGGCAAGAATTGGATGTTGCTTGGCAAGATATTTAGCTAGTTTGTAGCTTGGAATGCTGCTAATCAGCCGGTCCAGGGTTCGTTCTTCTCCGTCCACACGAAGCTCAACCTTGTTCCCTTTGAACTCGATCTCCTCGCACTTGACATCGGTCCGAACGTCCACCTGTCCTTCGTCGAGTACCGATTTCAACCTGTTTGGCAGTGTCTGCAGCCCTCCCTGAATCGAGTAAATGCTCCAATTTTCCGACTTGGCCCGTTTTGCTAGCCCTTCCAGCGGAACCTGCTTCGAGCTATCCTTGTCCTTCTTCCCCAACGCTTCCAGCAGCATTCCTTTCACAACTCCTCCATGCTTCTGCTCAACCTCAAACAAGCTCTTCATCAGAAACTTGACACTAATCTGCTTGGCATCCCCCGCACAGATTCCACACAGCATCGAACTGATCGCGTAATCCGCAATCTCCTTACCGAAGCGTCGCTCCACAAAGCTGTACATCGCTTCGTCGTCCAGCTTCTCCTTAGACTTCCCCCCAAACAAATCCTTAAACCCAGCAAAAAACAACGGCTTCGTAAACGGGGGCACCGTCTTCACCACCCCGGACAAATCCGACGGCAGCATGTTGAGCCGCCCCTTGGCATAGATCATCCGGTTCCTAGCGGCCACGTGATTTGAGAAGATCGGATGGACGTGCTCACCCAGCCCAACCTCTTCGATCAGGTCCAGCGTGTTCCTGGCGGCGGGCCCTTTCGGGCGGATTGTTCGCGGACCGGCCTCGAACACGTATCCTTCGCCATCGAACCGTTCCGTGCGGATCCAACCGCCGATGCGGCTGCTGGCCTCGTAGATTACGGTTGGGGTTGGAAGGCCTTTCCTCAGAAGGTAGTATCCGGCGGAAAGACCGCTTAGACCGGCGCCAAGAATGGCCGTCATTCTTAAGATTTAGTTCTCTGTAATAGAGTTTGAAACAGATTTAAATCAAGTTTATCTCAGCATCGTTACAGATTTGTTATAATCTCAATGTTTTTAAATTAACCCTTTTTTTTCGTCAAACATAAATTTAAACGTATTTTTTGTTAACCACAATAAAATATCGGTTAAACTGCTAAACTAAACGATCTTTATGTTAATCATCTCGAATCACATATGATTCAACATTTATCTTTATTTATAACGTTTCTTAGAGATTTATGATTGAACTCTTAAAAGACATGAATGTTATAAAATAAACAAAATAACACTAAGAGCACACTTACATGACGAGATTAACCGGTATTGTGCAATACGACCTAGATGACAGTGACCTTTTTCGGCACTTGATGTTGCATGTCTGAATCTACTTCTCTCAGGTATTCTGCTTTCTTGTTTTTTTTTTTCGCAAAAAAAATCAACAGACTTTCGAAACCGTATGAACAAAAAATCTAAAAAATATTGATAACAAGTTTGTTTATTTACATCTGCATGCGTGCAGACAGCTGTCACTGCCGGCATTTTGAAATGTTGCATGCAATTTGAACTTTCGTTTCGGCCACCCTGTCGCTCCAATTTATACAGAAAATATATTTATTATTTCAAGTTTATTTAAATCAAAAGTATTTCTCATAAATTTCAAGCAAGTGTTGCTATTAAATTTAATTAGACCCACTAACGTCTTCAAATTGATTTTTATCGAGAACTCGATGTCCGTGTGCTTGCAGAGTCTACCCAAGTATCGGCGATATAAACTTTGAAAAATATTTGCACCGGCCCAAAATACAAAAAAAAAAATCGAATTAGAATTTGAAAATGGCGGTGACTTGTATGCAACATTGCACACACAATCATGTTCAGTTTTCCAATAAGATCGTCATCCTCGGACCCCTCGGCGCCAGTTTGTTGTGGTCACCAATGATGGAAAAATAAACAAACCTACGGAAAAGGTCGCGAAGAAAAAAATTTGCGAGTAAAAGTGGCAGGCAAAATTTTGTCCTCCAAAATTTGGCTCGAAAATGTAACTAAATCAAGAATACGATGACTTCACAGCGTGATTTCCTACGATCGATGAACGAAGATGGCGATGGCGGCGGCGATGACGATGATGACGATTCCGACACCCTGACGGAACTTTCCTTCTCGAGGTCTCCGACGAGCAGTCTGGGCCGGAGCAGCACCGGGTCGATCCCGTGGGCCGAAGATGCCGTCAAGCAAAACCAGCTTGAGTGGGAACGGATCGAGCGTATGTTCTACGGCGAGGAGGACCTACCGCAGGACAACAAACTCCGGGAGGAATTTCTGGAGTGGATCACGGCGTTTCCGCACCTTCGGGTGCTCGGCAGTACGATGACAATCCAGGAAAACCAGGCGGCCAAGTCGTCGGATCCGTTCCACGAGGAGGTGTTTGCCATCGACCCTCCCCTCATGAGCCGCATCCGGTCGTCGCGAAGTGCTGCCAAGGCGGCCAAGCAGCCCAAGGAGTGCGAGTTTCAGCTTGTTCCTAACGATATCGAGCGATATCTGCACATCAGTTCTGGTCAAATCATGCGAAACAATCATAGAAATGCCAAAGACTTAGTTAAGAATTCTAGCGATCCCATAATTTCCTTCGTAGAAACCATCGAAAAGCCCCCGAAGCAACAGCAGCAGCAGCCGACCAGGCAGCAGCAACTTTCCAACAATCTAATCATTCCGCCATCATCGAACCATACCTTCGGAATACTGATCAGCAACAATTACAACTATCTAACCGGTAATGAACAGCTGTCGATAGCTAGCAGGAACAGCAGTGCACAATCCGTAACACGCTTCAACAATAGTATTATGCACAAGAAACTCGCACCCTTGGGCCAACGGCCACAGCCGAAGTTGTCCTCGGCGCACCACCATCCGGACAAACCCATCCTATCGTCGTCCGCATCGGCCACCAACGCGCGAATCCCTCCGCTCGGGACCAACATCAAGTTTCTCGTGCGGAACTCTACGGCAGCCCGTTCCCTCGGCACCGAACTTGACCATCGCCCGGTCAAGTTCAACATGGTCAAGTCGGCGACCTCGTCGCGATATCCGCTCTCCCCGACGAAAAACATCATCACCCTTCCGTCGCTGGCCGTTCTGGAGCAGGGATCAATCATGCGGGCAGCCGGCGGCAGTGGAACCGGCAAGACATCCTTCAATTCGGAAATCGTCGGACGGTCCATCTCGGCAGCGGTCACCCAGAAGAACTCACCACCCAAAAGCACTGGCACCGGAAACGCACCCAAGCTGAACGTAATCCACTATCACTAAATGTCTCTGAATTTGGTTATTATGTCGCTTAACCGGCTTCTTACAGCTCACGCGAGTAGTCGTAGGGACTTGTTTGAACGAGTTCTAGGATAGGAATTATTTTGTTTAAAAAGTTACGAAAATAAACAGAAAAAAATCTGTCGCGGTTAAATCGGGACAGATTTAAAAAATATTGCAAAAGTTGTTTTCTTTTTGTTGGGTTCGTCACTTACGTCTAGTTTACATCGTTAAAGTCTATGGCTCACTCGGATGATTTCTCTACACCCTCGTAGATTGTTTCCAGCCGAAATGTATTGTTTGTTATTGTTTTTTTTTTGTACTAGCTACAACTAGTAAACACTTTTAAACCGTTGATATTTGAGTAATATCATGCGGAATAAATTACGCTTGGCAAATTCGTTTTTTTCTATATCCTACCAAAACGTTAAAAGTCCATCTCTGGTAAGGTGACAACAGATTTTTAACAGTTTTTTGCAAATTGATTTGACATTCCTACCTTATATCAGCAAAAGTGTCCTGAAGGTAATTTGCATGTAATTTTCAAAAATAATCCAGACTCGATTATCGGAACCCTTGATTATCCGAGTTTTCGATAATCCGAAGTTCGATTATCCGGATTATGGGACTTTTGGCTGACATACTTTATGGATGACGTCTTACGGACTTACGGACACAATCCTGCAACAACATGATTGTAGAAATAGTCAATCTTTGACAAGGTTGAAAAAAGATCACTTCGAGCGAATAACGATTGCCTGAAGAAAGGCCCTCTGAGTATGCTTTGATCGTTTCTTTTCCGACTGACACTTGATCGTTGGCTGTGGCATAGACGAATAAAAATTTCAATGATTGGGTTTAGTCGTCAACTTGCTGCGATCTGATTATAATTTTCCCCATTTAACACCAGCAGTCATGGGTTGTTACAATCATCGTCTGCACTCTTGACGAATGACAGCTAGTCGTGGCAATTTGAGAATAAAGATTATTCTCAGCAGTCTTATTCGTGAGATGTAACAGGCAGCGATTAATCGCCAAATTAATCATAGTCGTCGGATATTCAACACTGATCTTTGATGTGTGTGACAAAAATTTTGGTGCAAAAGTGCTGGTTGATGTGCTCCGTTTACCATTTCTCTGGTTCTTCTCCATGAAACTAAATTCTGAATGAAACTAAACTAAATGAAACTAAACTGCCCATAATTGCAAATTCGGCTATTATGCCAAATCAAGTATTCCGAGAAAAACGCGTTTTAGTGTTTGTGACAAAATCTCCGTCAAGGCAATTTACCATAAGAGTGGCATATTAGCCGTTTGGTTTTTCGCATCGGCAGCCAAGTCTAAGCACTATTTCAGTAAAATTCAAGTTCCAGAAGATGCGTTGGAACATCCTCTACCACCTGGTGCTAATATCTCGTTTTTGCCAAAAGTGGATATTAGCCGTTTTTTCAATGGTGGGCAGTAAACTAAACTAAATTCATCTTCAGGCCTGATGGGTCATACATGACCCATACCGAAAAAAAAAATGTTTGAGTGGTCGTTAATGGCCTTTTTGACGACCTAGAACATCCTGAAAACCTTAAAATTTGGAAACTTCAGAAAATTTTGAATAAAATTCAGCTAACAACGATTTTTCCAGGCAAATGACGTTAAGTTATTACCAGTCCAATCCCCACGACCATTTGGCACCACTTCGATTCCTTTGGATCTCTTTTGGGATGATCTAGGTCCTCCGAAGTGTCCTGGAATACAGATCTTGGAGTCTACCACCGTAAACACACAATTCAATCAAGTTTTCGATTATGGACCAAGATCTGTATTCCAGGACACTTTGGAGAACCCAGAACATCCCAAAAGTGATCCACATAGCTCATAGTGTTGCCAAAGGGTCCCAAGGACATCACTGAATATGAACCATAATCGTAAACATGGTAGAATCGTGTTGTTACGGCGGTAGACTCCAAAATCTGTATTCCAGGACACTTTGGAGGACCCAGTACGTCCAATAATGAAATGTAACTTTTTTTTGTCTGTTTCTGTTTATTCATGGAAATATTTAACTACTGATACCAAAATGGTAGATTAACACAGCTCAGAAAAAATCAGGCCTGAAAGGGTTAAAAGGGTTTTGTAGGGGACAATGGACATCTTAAGAGCGAGTCCGCGAACAGGGCATACCCCTTAGTATGGGACGTCGTTTGGACCTCACCAATCTGCCTGAAATTTTCAGAGGTTGTTTGTACATACCGGTGGTTTAGTGGTTAGCGTGGTAGCCTCCAAACCCCAGTATGGCCTGGGTTCAATCCCAGACGGACCCGGTGGCATTTTTCGAGACGAGATTTGCCTGACCACGCCTTCTATCGGATGGGGAAGTAAAACGTCGGTCCATTAGCGTAAAAGAGGTTTTGAGTGACTCACCACACATAACCTTCGGCCGCCTAGAAATGAGCAGAAACTTGCAACAGAGCCCACAAAAGACCCGGGGGTCGTTAAAGTGGATTGCTTTGCTTTTTTTGTACATATAAAACTAGCATCTTTCCCAAATTCGAGCACTCTAGGTCAACGGGAAGTGGAGCAAATCGGGACACAAAGTTTAGAGGTTCAAAAACGTCAAAAATCTTAAAAATGCCGTAACTTGGGCAAAATGCATCTGAAAGGGCTTAAAAATGCAACAAAATGCCGGGTGAAGCATTCCAATTAATTAAATCTAGAGGGAGTTATTGGCATTTTAGTGAAAAAAAGCACAATTTTCAAAGTCAAATGAAAAAGTGTTCCCTCCAGATATCAACTCGATTCGACCTGCAGCTTGTAAGGGACATCTGGTACTACCATCTGAGACTGAGAACGCTTTGAGTAAGGCAGCTTAACATATTTAATAGACACTTTTTCTTTTAGTGATTTTTTTTTTTGGTTGTAAATTTTTGTTCGGGGGACCCCCTAGATCATTTTTTTTTGCTTTCCGGTGATAATTTTATCATATTCGTATTCCTGAGACAATTTCACAATATAAACATGCAAAAAATGTCTATTTCCATCCATTTCCCCTCAGGAACAGGGAAAGATTAACTTTTACATGCTTCTTCACTAAGTTGTTTTATGCTATCACTTTCATGGAGACGCATGATTCTTTGACCCATCTATGTAAATTAGGAAAATTTGGTATACCGTAAACTGGGGTGACTTTGATAGCCCGGGGTGACATTGATAGAAATTTGATTTGGTCACTAATTTTGATACATCCAATGTAACAGTCTCATTTTGCATATTTGTTCGATAATAAGCTATCCCTTAATGCTTACATAATCAAAATTCTCAAAAATGTTTAGATATTAATTTGACGGGCATTTGAAAATCCTATCAAAGTCACCCCGGGCTATCAAAGTCACCCCAGTTTACGGTTCATACAGTTCAATACGGAGCGTCGGATTGAGGTTCTCTTTGTTGCGTTTGGTTCGTATAAGTCCAAGGATGGTTCTTACGCCAAAAAGTGACAATTTTGGCGATTCTAGAACCGATTCCGGAAAATGTGCAGATTGTATGTGAAAATTTTAGGTAAAATAAAATTTTGATCACAGGAGGCTGAATAAGCAAACAAGCTAAATACGTCAGGAAACGAAAAAAGACAAGACGAAGTTTGTCGGGTTTAGCTTGTTTAGAATGTAACAAAATGAGCCAATGAGTTTTTCTTTAAACTCGAGATATCTTCATTTGAAAAAGTCTGATTTTCAAGGGACAACCACAGTATGGAGGAAGCATAATTTGTTAATAAGTCTTATTACATGTCGTGTTTCAAAATGTTTTACATTTCTTCTACCTTTGCAAAGCATAAACTTTAAAAAAAGTAATTTTTTAATCAAATTTTTCAATTTTCATTTAGTGCCAAGCATCTTCATTAGTATTAAAAAACACATATTTTCTGTAAAACGCAATTTTCACTGATAGAATATTTGAATCGAACATATTCTTAATCAGGAAGGTGAAACACAACTTTCTACGTATAAATCTCCCATGGGTGTGTTTTCGATTTATAATATTTTGCTTCCTCCATACCGTGAAAACCATATGGGACCACCCTAACAAAATTCGCTAATTGTCCAAAAATATGTTTTTCCATGTAATTTTGCCCGCTGAATCTGAATCTGCCCTCAGAAGTGAGCCAAAGTGTCAAAATATTGAATTTTGGTCATATTTTGGGTTTGATAATGATAATTTTACATGGAAACCCAAAATATGACCAAAACTCGATTTTTTACTCTTGATGTAGTGCTGGATCTCCTCTTTCAAATGCAATCTGACACTTAAAATTTGGCTTGCGCCTTTTCGAGATATTTGAGTTTTAAACTTGCATCTTCTACCTTGAAATGGCTGTAACTTTTAACCCTAAAGTCCAAATTGACTTGTCAAAAAATAAAAATGTTTGTTTTTTAGAGCTCTAAAAGTGCCTCCAATATTACTTTTCTCTAAAACTCAACCCTGAATTGCCACGTTTAAAAACAGATTTTCTTAGGTTTGCTCAGATGCTTTCTATAAATTTGGGCGTAGAAGGCGTAGATTGCGAGATAAAATTTTGGTGTCTTCGACAAAGTTGTTTGGATTGGCAAGCCCAACAACTTTCTAGAAGACAAAAAAAATTGCAAAAATATTCCTGAAAAGTTAGATTTTCTAAATCACCCTGATCGTGAACCACCCTAATTTTAACCAAACCAAAAGTTGCCCCTTTTCATTTTCAACAACTCCGTAGTAACAGTTCAATAGGGCGAATCTGCGTTTGTAAACAAGCAGTCTATCCCCCTCTTACTTAACGTGAACTGTCACTTGAGCAAAAGGGATAGACTGCTTGTTTACAAACGCAGATTCGCCCTATTGAACTGTTACTACGGAACTCTTCTCAAGACACCAAAGCTCCAAAACTTCACCATTTTTCGGAAAATCCATTGTGTGAAATCCATGTGCATTGGCGGCTAAGTCAACACGATTCCCTCGGACAAGAAATACTGTTGGATGACTTATTTTTACCATATCTTTGTTGAGCATCATTGAGCATCATTTCAGTTTCATTTGACCCAATGGGTCGATTACGATTGGTATTTATGGTAGAGTTCATCAAATTCCACCATATTTTGTGAGAATATTCGTAAGCAATTCTACGTTAAATGATTTTCGATGTTATTTAAATTGTTATTGTTTTTGTGTCTTGTTTTTTTTTTGTTACTCTGTTGAATTGGTGAACATCGAAGTCAAATGAAACGCCTGCTCGTTATTTACTGATTCGATTTTTTATTTCAATTTATAATTAACAATAATATTAACATTAACAACATTTCCTCTCACCATTCATATCTCAAGTGCCTTAACTAAACAATGGGTACGGATGAACTCAATTTCAAACAAAACATGTGTGTTTGTTATCCTGTATGGGTTTGCATTGGTTTCGAATAACCCTAATGTTCTTTCCTTCTTATGTATAATGGTGTCATTACCGATTGAAAATAAGTTTAACCGTTTTGCTGTAAAAGTCGTAAACTCAAGTTTTTTTTTTCGCGGAAAATTTCTTCCATTCTTTCTAATCCCAATTGTTGACGCGACTTACGACGGGTTACGTACTTGTGTTTGATGTTAATTTTGTTTTGAACGGGGGGGCTGGTGGGTGGGGCTTGGTACTTCACTAAGTTCAACGAATCTGGTGTGGTATCACAAGAAACATGGCGTAAAAGTTACGTTCGGATCTGAAGACACGTGGCAACCAAAGCGTGACGAGAGGGGGGGAGGGGGTGGAAAGCTTCTTGTTTTTCTCTTGTTTTCCTCTAAGGTAAAATGTAGCAGCACGTTACAACCTATGGTTTGCAGTTTTTTTAAAGGGGTTTCAGTTTGTTAATAGATTTGTTCTCTCTACTAGATCAAGCGGTTTCATATACGTTTTTTTTAAAGGTTAGAGTTTCAGTTCAGAAGCGGTTCGGCGGAAAAGAAACAGCTTTACGTGATGTGTCTTGTGATGTTTGCGCATGGTTTTGTTGTTGTTTTCTTCTTGCTTTTGTTCTTCTAAAACAAGAATATTTACTGAGCTACCTAAATCGAAAACTTAACGCAACACATTTTGAGGCATTTGTTATGTGTTTTTTTCTTCTTCCCTCTTATTTATTCCGTTAATGAACGTTGTTTTTTTTTGTTTGCTTTGAAAATGTCTAAACGAATGTGTTGTTTTGTGGGAGTGTTTTACTTTTATCGCGTGTGTATGACTTTTAATCTAGATTACCTTTTCAAAACAACCAATGCGACATGGGTTTCTTATGTACATAAGACCTTTTGAAAAAGTAAACGAGTAATTTCATTATCCGCTTTGTTTTGGTATTCACGGGTTATCTAAAATTAGCTTCCTTTCTGTTTTTTTTTTTTTGGTTTCTATTAGAAGAATTGTAATGGTTTTAAACACTCGTATTTACATTTATATTTAGCGTACTTATTTTTTGCGTTTTTGTCAGATTTTTTACGAAATTGTTTTATATAAAAAAGCCTAGATTATGTGGTTTCACTTTTTGTTTTTCCCTTTTTGATTTTCATATGTAAATTAAATGAAAATGGTTCTCGAAAAATGCTTGCTTTACAGTGTTGTGTAGTTATTTGCGTTTGTGTGTAATTTTGTTTTTTAGTCATTTTTAATTATATCCATAGTGTAAGCCAGCTCACCAATCTTTCTTAGCTTTAAGTCTTTCGAGTATCATAATTCACGTTACCCTAGAGGGGGGAAAACATTGTTAAATCATTCCGTATAATTTTAGCATGTGTTGAAAAAGAATGTTTGCGCACGAAAAATTACATTATTTTTTAAATTAAAACATATAAGTGATTTTACACCGAGATTTTTGCATGGTAATGTTTTTAAAGTGAGTTTGATTTGCTATGGAATAAATGAATAATTGATTTCGCACACAGGACGCAGATTTGACCCAGATGAAATTTCAAGAGTATACATTTTAAATCACAGTAACTAGGTTGACAAAATCAAGATGAAATCTAGATTAAATTATCAAAACAACCTATCCGTCATGGGTTTCCTAGGCAGATAGGACCTTTTGAAAATTTAATCTAGAAATATCCAATCATCTCATGAACGTTTGCTTGGATTGATTTACTGTATAACAGAGCTCCTTCCTCCACCAATTCATTTGTCAAATATGCGGGATTCAAACCGAGCACATATGGAGAAGACTGCGCCCAAGCAGGAACGGCTATCAGGCTGTTGAAGACTGGGAAAATTTCACGCTAATTTGAGCTAGAAATTTCTGTTAGGTAGGTTTCCAATGCAAAATTTTGCATGTAAGATTACATACAATTTATTGAATAAGTAATTTATTGCTCGGTGAGATTTTTTTGTATCCATATTATGAGCACTTTTTCTCCTGAAAATTCACCTCGAAAGACAAATATAATTTTGCCAAATGAATTATTTAGTGTCGCTCCATCACGAACAGAAATATTCAGTGAGCAAGCAATCGGTGAAAATCGATGCTCTCACGATAAAGATCGTCACATTCTGCGTCCGTGTGCGTGCAACCTCTTTGTAAAACAAGAACGTCATCTGTCTGTCTGTAAGATTGTATTTTTGTGTTAACTACCCATTTCTAACAAGGCGCTATCTACCGATTTACTTGCTTTGCTTTACTAGAACTATATCTTCTCTGCTGCTTCTTCTTCTTGCATCGTTTGTTTTAATTTTCTGCACATTGAGAGATAGAGATAGAGAATGATAGAGCAGGATGGTTTTTCCATTGTTTTGTTTTTTTTTCTTTTCATTTGTTTAAACTAGATTGATAGATGTGTCAAGTGCCTCACCGTGACAGCGCACACAACTACAACACGGATTAACATGAATATTTACTTGCGTTTTTTTTGCGTTTACTCTTGGTTTAGTTCGCGATACACCGAATAATTGCGTCCTGTCGCTTCAACGAGGAACAAACAAAAGCTGCGTTTTTTGTAAAATTTTTTTAAATCACGTCTATAAAGCAAAAATCGTGACAACAAAACAAACAATTACCACGCGTAAAACAAACGACTCCTGCCTGGTAGTGGTGGTGGTGGTGTGTACAAATAGGTAACAAATTGCCTAATTTTGTTTTTGCTTGTTCTCTAGACTACACGGAAAGAACAAGGCCTGGTAAAAAGTGGGTTTAAAGTGATTGTTCTTAGTGCTGCCGCCGGCCTTCTCCCTCTTTTCCATCTGCGCGCCCTAAATAACGCATTACGCCTAAATTTTCACAGCATTTTCTTGTTTTTTCTTTAAATTTAATATTTAGACTTTTTTTAGGTTCTGACTTGCTGCATTCGCAATAACCGAACAGCTCGGTTTCACACGTATCTAAGTAAGCCTTGCCACCCGGTTCAAATGCCTCTTTTTTTTGTTTGCAATGCAAAGCGCGCTTAGCTCATTTAGGTTTTTTTTCTTGTCTTGTCTTGTAATTTGTAAGGTTACTGTGTGTGTGTTTTTTTTTATCAAGTAGTTGCTATTTGCTCGCACTCAATTTCTGCAGTTTTTTTTAATGCAACGCGTAATCTCGATGTTATGCTTTTGCGATTTTATGTTGTTGTTTGTTGTTATCATTTACTATAGCGAAAACAGATTGGCTTACTTAGTTGCTATTTTTACACCAGCCGCTTACACACGATCGGAAATAGAGTTACTTTTTGAATGTGTGACTGTGTGAGTGAGTGTTTATGGTGGTTAAGTTTGTATGGTTTGATATTGTTGAACAATCAAACGAAAATTGCATTGTTTTTCCCTTTATAAAAGCTCGAATTGTTTGCCCTTAACGACGGAAATTAGTTTCAACTTTTAAGTGAAAATCATACCAATAATTGTATTTACAAACAGTTTGGAAAACCGTTACACGAAATGTTGCTTGCTTTTGCACGAACGCAAATCGGATGACAACGGAAAGACTGCTGTGTGTGTGTGCTGTAAACGCTACGCTGCTGTTTCTTGACTTATAAAAATGATTATTTTTTTTTGTTTTACTTTTTTGCTTTAAATTGGACACATTACCCTAGAAAATTTATCTTTTTGGTTTTAACTAGTTCGATTTGTACAACTTTTTTTTTGGTTTTAATTTTGTTGGAATTTTTCTATAAAAATGCACGGCACTAAATCTGCAATAATTTTATCTAAGATGTTTACACGTAAAATGGTAAACATTTAAGTAAGCAATATTGTTATGTTATTTTACAGGCTAGTTGTCGTTTTCTTGTGTGTTTTAATCTGTACTCGATTTGCAGTTGCTTTGCTGTTGTGTGGTTTGTGGAATCTTTCCACTTTCTTTTTTTATTTGGTTAGTTTTTTTTTGTGTAGCATCCTTTTGATGGAGTCCCTTTACGCAAAGTCCTGCCACTCTTTCGGACAGGTGAGCGTATTGTTCCGTTTTGCTTTTGGTCCCACACCCTTCGCCGGAAATGGGATGGCTTGTCTTGGCACTCGTATGCACCTTCTAGAGTTCTCATACAAAAATTAGCAACTTAAAATTAATATTTTAGAAAAGAAAACATTGCAGGCATGCCCCCACCATATTTTTTTTCTAAATGAAATCACAACTTTGTGATTTGTAATTTTTTTTGAAATATTTCAAAAAAGAATGTATAATTCTTTAAAACAACTCGTAAATATTAAATGACCCAGAAAAAATAACATCATATCGATATCTTCCCAATCCTTGCTGTCAAATCTACTGTAAACATACACGCAAATTCGAAATCACTCAGTTTCGTCTTAACTGAACATACTCAGGAGTGTGAGTTTTGAGGCCAAACGTCAAATTTGGGAAAACATCACTCCGAATTTAACGAAAAATGCAGACAGAAACGAGCTCCGGATTTTTGACCTTTTCACTACAAAGGTTTGTTGTTAGTTGAGATGCACTGACATTGCATGTCAATCGCTCTGAATGACAGAAGTATCTGATTTGAGTGTAGCCTTTTCAAGAAATCGTTCCTTGTTGCAATTCCGTTCGAAAACTTCTTACTTTTCTTGTCGTTCTCGAAAATGACAAACGGCCTAAAATTGCAAAAAATAAAAGTACTATAAGGTACTTTCAGCATCCATTTGAGTGTTAAAAATTTCAACTTTTCAGTACTTTTCGATACTGTTTTGGAGCTTGACGGCAAATAACATTCAAGCGTTTCACTGAAAGACTCCAATTAGGATTTCTAGTTAGAAATTTACTAACACATTCAAAGTATGTTTACATGGCAGCTGGACGTTTGTTTGCATCAGATTTCCTATCTCTTTCCAGCAAAAGTTTTTTGTCAGGCGACCTCTAGCTAGGTTTTTGACTGACCGCCCGATATGTCAGCCAACCGTGACAGCTCGAGCTCGATCATTAAATTGTTTCAGGACACTGTGACGAAGTTCGTCACTTTTGGGTTAAGTTATATTTTTTCACTGGGCCTAGAAAGCCTTATGTTTGTTAGGAATTGCAAAAAAATGTTGTAAAAATGTCGTAATCAATTCGTTGCAAAACTTGATATTTTCAGCACTCGTCGTTTTTAACCAACTCGGTAAACTTTGTTTGATCAATGTACGACTCGTGCTGAGGAAACCTTCTTTTTGCATCTTTTTGCATAAACTACATTTTGAGATTTGTTTGAAAACAGTCCAATTAGGTATTATTTTACGTACTTCAGTTATGTCATGCTTCAAAGACGACATTTGTTCTTGTATGTACTCAAGAAATATTGTGATATCGACTTGAAAGAATTCTTTGGAAATGTTGCTTGTTTGGAAAACTTTTTCGAACAGAAAAAAGTCAAAATTTTGAAGTTAGATTAAATCTGTCCCTTTTCTTTCCATGTTAAATTGGGTAAAAATTGTTAGTAAGCAGGACTGTTAAAATAAAACTTCATTGTTGCTTCAATGATATTTTTGTCATTTTTTGCTTTTTTTTAAACAACTTATACGTTAAATTTGTTGAACATTGGCTTGGGTTGGGATATTTTTTAACTCCACCGGTGGTGACACACTCCCACGATGTTTTCTTGACCCTTGTTTTTGTTTATTTTGTAGTTGCGTACTCGCAAGTAGTACACGTAGGAACTAACGAACGGCAATTTAAGAAACACTAACTAAAGAACAATTTAACGGTTTTGGTTTTTGTGTCTGACGGCTCTACTGATCTGATCTGATTTCGGCTAAACTTGGCTACGGCTTCTTCTAACATCTCGGATTAATCTCACTCTCTTACATCTCCAAAACGGAATGGTGTGGGAAGCAAAGACGGTTTCGTTTAAGGTCTCGTACATATGAACTTGAAGTGTTTGGGGTCGATCGTAAATATGCCAATGGTTCTGAGATGTTCTGGTGGCATGACCCCGCAATATTGGGCTGGTGGAGTTTGGCTTGCTTGGAGGTTTCTCCGCACCAGCTTTCGTACCTTTTATATACTAGATGGCGCAACATATGCTGAATTGGAACATAGAAACACGAAGCTGTTGGAGAGATATTCTTGGAAAATTTAACATTCTGGTTTAAACTCAGCTTAAAACTTAACAAACTTATCTCTTAAGTATTATCGAAAAATAAAACAACGCATTAACACGCCAACACGCACGGAGACGTGTGGGGCTTCGGTTCCCGGAATTTCTGGTTGCACTTCCGCCGGAGGACTTTTTTATTCTCTCTCTAGCGGTTTTTGGAAAACATTTTAACAAACTTACGAAACACATGCTTGATATATTGCGCGATCTGGTATATAAAATCGGTTTCTTTTGTTCATATGTAAGAGTAGGGCCCATCGGTTAAGGCGCTACACAGTAACAGTCAGGAGTTGTCGTCCTTGTTTGAGCCGCCACCGCCGACGCCGGCCTGCTGGCTGTTCTGGTTGCGCCCGCCGGACGGGCCACGGACCGTGGCCGGCTTGTACTCCAAACCCGGATCGAACTGCATCAGCACGAACACCTGCGGGGGAAAAAAGGGGAAAATTACAGTTTTTATTTTTTATTTTTTATTACACTACATAACAATTCGATGTGGACGCCAAGTACGTTGCAAAGTTGAAAGATGCCTTATAAACTACCAGGTAATTTGCGCTCCATCCATTGCACTATGGTACATTGGGTGGCCAAGTTTCAAAAAAGTGACCTTCTCCAAATATTTTTTGGTATTTTTTTCTCGAAAGTAAACATTCTAACTAAGAAAAATCCAAATTTTCAAAGCTCTAAGTTTGTTCATTACGGAGATACGCAAGCTGAAAGTCAAAAAATGGAGTAAAAAACAAGCGTTTTTCGTAAAAAAGGCTGATTGTTTAATTTTAACATAGCTCAGCCATTTTAAATGTTTTATTAGGACAAATATACATCGTTGGAAAGGTAATGAGATAAGCTTTGAAACTATTAATAGATAAAATGTTGTTTCCAAACCAAAAACTGAAGTTTTCATCGAATAATTGGAGCATTTTTTTGACAAATCATATTTTTTTGTGTTTGTTAATCGAGTACTTTTTTTGCTAACCGATGCTAAACATGAAACTAAGATCACTTGAAAGATTGGATTATAATCTAACATTGCTGAAATTTCCAGCCTGCGATTTTTTGCGTTTTCGGAGATATGCCATTTTGAACATTTACGTTTTATCAAAATTTGCTGCAATCTACATATGCGCCCGTTTATTTCACTTGCTTTGCTACCTACTTCGTGGGCATCGTCGCTTCAAAAATCAATACCTGGTTTCAAGAAGTTCGAAATGACTTTATTGGAATTTTCTGTTGCCTACATTTAAAATTGAGTACCTTAGTCAAAATAAGGTATTCGTACCGAAGTTTCTCAAGCGAAACTGGAGAATCTCAGTTTGATACCGAAAAAAGTATTCAGCAAAATGTTGACTTAGCATGATGAATTTCTGCGATCAATCCATGAAACTGATCCACATTTAAGTTCTATGTTGGTTAGTACAAAACATCATAAAAAGTACCTTTAACATATCCTGAAGCTGTCACAAACTCTATAATCAAATGAATTTTAAGAATATGGTTTGTATTTTATCGTTTTACTTCATAATTAATATTGTGGATAAAATTAATTTTTCTGTTATTTGATTTAATAATTAAAATATTCGCAATTTATGCCCATAAGGGTGGGAGGGGGGGGGGGGGTGGTCTCAAGTTATACGGCATGGACTCACAAAAAGAAACACACAACAGGAAATAATAAATATTTGACTTAAAATGAATTTATTACGCTTAACAAAAATTTGTTGGTGGGGAGGAGGAGAGGGGGGGGGGGTGAAAGAAAGAGGAGGGAGGGGTTGTGTCCTTAAAGTGGGGTGGGAGCTTATCCATAATTTAATAATATAAACTTGCAATATAATATATATGCAATTCTGTTTCACTTGCAAATGTATGAAAAGACTATTTATTATAAACAATCAACTATTGAAAAACATGAAAAGTCATAAAAATCGACGTATATCATTTCAATACCATACAATTACCTAAATTTGTATCAAAAAAACATTTAAAAAGCAAAAAAATAATTTGGCCGCCTGTTTGTATGGAGATGGCCCATAGTGCATTGTAGGTTAAAGCAACGTTTTCTGAACGACTGAGTTTTAGTGTCAAAAATATCAAAAATCATCGCTCTTGCAAAAATCTTTTTCGTAAATTGTGAGAACCCGTGATGAATGCAAGCAAACCCCCTTATGTATTTACATCAACATTATAAGGCTTTCTAGTCGAAATTTAACTAACACATTCACACCTCTCTTTTCGTTGCACACCTCTGAGTAGAAAAGAAGTTGGTTTGTTTGCATCAGTATCTGCTTTCTCTTTCACGCAAAAGTTGTTTGTCGTGCGACTTATAGCTGGTTTTTTAAGGCCTATGATGAAAGTTGCTATGTCCGACCCGATCGAATCGCGCAAGGGACTGCGACAAGGCGACGGTATCTCCGGCCTCTGTTTCAACATTGGGCTTGAAGGTGTTATGAGGCGGGCGGGCTTCCCAAGCAGCATCGTGCAACATGCTAAAAACGACTAAGTCCAGTAATGTTACAACAAGGGAGCAACAATGTTGCAATTCGCGAAAATGTGACATCGAAACAAAATTCTTCATGAAATAGTTACCATTATTTGCAGGGGCAACAATTTGATTTTGTTTGTTTACGCAACGTTTCGGTGACATTATTGTACCAATGTTGAAACAAAAAAAAAACTTTCTTCATGTTGAGCGGCGAATGTTGCAAATAAGTTGCTGCAATATTTCCTTGATAAGCTAAATATCGTTTGCCATGACAAGAACAAAACTTCGACTAAAAACAATAAATAACATTTCCACTATTCATAAAAGCATTCCGCTAATTATGCTGAGAAAGATTTTCCGGATCAATCAAAAACTAATTCGTGTGATTTTTTCGGATGATCCCAAAACTCGGCAGTTGGACACTAAGTCAGCACTCTGCACACTCACGGGAAGCTTACTTGGGTGTCTCGAGTTGCCTTGCCGTAGCCACTAAGCTTCCCGCCGGTGGGCAGCCTTGACCATCAGTTTTTTCTGGCAAGACTTTTTCCCGGTTCCGACTGAGGCCCCAGTACGTGGTCCACCACCCAACACAACATCCTCAGTGGGGTGCGGGAGAGCCGAAATCAGCCTAGGGCTGATGGTACCCGCGCCCGGTTCCTCGCCCCACTTACTTTTTTGCAATGGGAGGGGAACCACCCTCCAAGAACACTCGCCAAAATAATCATCAATTACGATATTTTTTTTTCGTTTGACAGTTCTCAAGACAAATAAAATGTTTGCAAATTTTATGTTTCCATTATGTTACCACAACGTTACACAAATTGGGGTGTTCGATATGTATGTTTAACTTTTTTGCTACATAATTGAAACGTTGCTGCAACAGAAGTGAAGTGTGGCAATTTGATCAAAGAGAAATAAGCAGGGACGTTCCCCAAGTAGCATTTGGCAACATGATAAATTTGACTAAGTCCAGTTTTTGTTTTGTTTTGCTGTAGAAACATAAAAATGACATTTTGGCAACAATACGTTGTAATGTTGCAAACGTTTCGAATTGAAAACAACTTTGCAACAATCCATTTCGTTTTGTAATCGAAACATATTGAAAACTTATTGGTTCCATTGTTGCAACATGTGACTTAGCCCGATTTGTGTGCTTAGACTAATATTGAAATCAAAAATCCTTAGATACAGTTCAGCCCAACCATTAGCACTTTCATCAATTCATCCGTGGCTTAGTGGTAGAAGCAAGGTGTGAAGATCTGAAGGTACCAGTCCAGAATCCCGACAGGGGTACTTTAGTATTTTTGTTCAAATAGATTTTTTTTTTGTTTCGCGCAAATTACACGACAACATAATGGCAACATCATGACAACACAACAAACTACTTTACCGACATATTTAGACAAACAAATTGTTTCTGAAACTTCGTCGTAACAAAGTTGAAACAAACGGGTAAATGTTGCCAACACAAAATTTTCGTGCGCTTTTTAGGGCACCACGAGTGTTCTAACTATGTTGTGATAGCACATTTTGGGAGTTACGAAATAGTTGCATTTAAGGATCCGCAACAAAAAATGTTACTTGGGTCTAAGGGTGAATGATTCAGAATTATTATCACATTTATTCAATTTATTATTTTTTAAATAGGTTTTTTTCCATCATTCATAATAATGATTAAAGGTGGGAACGAAGAGGGGATTCGAAAAACATAAAATTTAAATTTCAAAGAAAAAAGGGTATTTTTGCTATAGCCTAAAATCAAGTAATATATTGTCGAACATGAAAATAACACACTCAAAATCATAAAATTTCGAATTTGCATTAAAAGAATAATTTTCACACAGCTAATTATAATCAGGATCCTGAGTACACCCCTGTGCGTACAAAGCGCCATGATGGTGGAATGGAAAAAAATACTTCAACAATAAATTTTTAGCTTTTTCAACCCATTCTGTATGACTTTTTGTTACAAAATTGTCATTCTGTGTAGCTAGGATTAAGGCTCAGATAATTTTTATGTATAATAGCCAACTTTTTTAATTTTGATACTCCAGAATGATAGCAATGGCTCCAGAAAAGATAGCAAATTTTAAAAAGATTGAGAGCGCATGAAAAAATCATGAGTAGAATGCAATTTTACTCGGTAAACTTGAAATGGCCAAAGAAATACACCTTCTTACATTAAAGAAAAACTATTTTGTTTGTTGTCGACGAAAAATGCGATATGTATATTTTCCAGACTTATCCATTTTTGTTTTGTTGCGAAACCAAAGTGGAAACATATTTATTGAGAAATTAATTAGAAGTTTGTTGCGCTTGAAATCATTTCGGGTGCTCGTTTGATTTCAAGCAACCACAAATTTCACCATAATGGTGACACATTTGCAACATATTTGTTACATTGTTGCAACACCATCAATTTCTCCTACAAAAATTAGCATCGCATAGGAAACATTGCCGCAACACGTTCACAACTATCTGGCTAATGTTGCCAATCGCGTTGTTGTCGTGCGCTTTTTTTGTCACCAGGAGTGTTGCGTACATGTTGCCACAGCGATTTTGGATTGTTTTGAATTAGTTGCAAATAAGGCTTGGCGACAATAAATGCTGCTTGGGATTCAACATGCGGGGCACGATTATCAACCGGTCCAGCCAATTTATCTGCTATGCCGACGACATGGACATTGTCGGCAGAACGTTCGAAGAGGTGGCTAAGCGGTACACCGAATTGAAGCGGGAAGCGGATAAGGTTGGATTGAAGGTGAATATTGCGAAGACGAAGTATCTGCTGGCAGGAGGAACCGAGTCCCTTAGGACTTGCATAGGACCGAGCGTGACGATCGACGGGGACGAGTTCGAGGTCGTGGAGGAGTTTGTGTACCTCGGATCGTTGGTTACGTCGGACAACAACTGCAGCAGAGAAATTCGGAGGCGCATAATCACCGGTAGTCGTGCCTACTATGGACTCCACAAGACCCTACGGTCTGGTCATCTTTCCCGGCGTACAAAGTGTACCATGTACGAAACGCTGCTAAGACCGGTCGTTCTCTACGGGCACGAAACGTGGACGATGCTCGAGGAGGACCTACAAGCGCTTGAAGTTTTCGAACGGCGAGTGCTTAGGACGATCTTCGGCGGCGTGCGTGAGAACACTGTATGGAGGAGAAGGATGAACCACGAGCTGGCGCAACTCTACGGCAAGCCAAGTATTCGGAAGGTCGCCAAGGCTGGCCGGATCAGGTGGGCCGGACACGTCGCAAGAATGCCGGACGCGCTGGATGCGCGCCAACCGAACCGGACAATCAATCCGGTGAAGTTGGTGTTCAATTCGGAGCCGGTTGGAACGCGGCGGAGGGGGGCACAACGTGCACGGTGGTTAAACCAAGTGGAGGAAGATCTGGAAAGTGTGGGAGTTCCGCAGCGGAATTGGAGAGTAGCAGCCCAGGCTCGAGTCCAGTGGCAGCGCATCTGGAGACAGCTCATGACCTGGAGGTTGTACGAGCAGTAAAAGTAAGTAAGTAAGTAAGTAAGATGAAAGTTAACATGTTTCGTACACCTAAAATTCAGAGTCGAGAGAAACGGTCGCTCAAAATTTATAGGGGGATGGCGTCGCTATTTTTAGACCACGTTTTCCACTTTTTCTCATCGAAACCGACTACTTTATCGACTTCATTTTGCTGGGCGAGATAGGACGCCGTCTATTTTTAGACGATGACTCAGCACTTTTCCACTCTTGCACTTAAAAAAACCAGATGGCAGCACGATGTAACGCCACGTCCCTATTGAGGGCTCAAAGCCGAAAACGAAAGTATAATGATACCAACTCACACTATCATGACTAATTTGTTCATTCGTTAATTGATACAATAAATCTCCAACGACATTTGACCACTCCTTATAGTCATCAAGCTGTGGTGGCCGAGGCAGTTAAGTCATTGGGTTAGTTTGTCAAAGCTCTCTAGTTCGATTCCCGTAGTTGACACTCGGACCGCGCACTGGACTCACAATCCAGAGGTCGCCGGTTCGAATCCCGCGGCGGGCGCTCTAAAATTCTTTGTGTAAATATGGGTATTCGGCGCCGTCGCTCCGTGCCATACTTTCATACACTTAGGAGCCCAGGGCGGCGAAGTCCTTGTAGATAAAAAGGAAGACACTAGTGGTTGGTACTAGCAATGGTGGCCGACAGCTATAAAGTCAACTTCGTTTCGTTTTTTTTAGTTGACACTTTTGGTTTTTTGTTTTGACGGATGAACTTTTTTTTGCAAATGAACCTCGAGGGAATAATTCTATCGTCCATTTCGAGCTTTGTTCTCTGCGTCCACTATTCTCTCGACTCGAGGCAATTTTTCTCTCGAGCGAGCGCTGCCCAGTTTTGTGTGTAGAGACAGTGACAGCTTGAGGTTGATCTTCGTTAGCACCAGGACACTATGACGAGAAGTTCGTCATTTTTGTGTTAAATTATATTTTGACAATTTTGATAATTTTTACAATTTTGTCCACGCCGCACAAATGTCTAAAACATTGAAAAGCGCTGACCTCGGCGCTGACTCACTTTTTTCAGCCTTAAAAATGCCTTGTTGTACCTCGCACTCGAGAACATTTTAGAAAACCACTCCAAAATGGGTCTTAAAGCATTTTTTCATAAACCTCCACCCCCTTAAGAGATGCGAAAAACCACGCCATGGGCTTAAAGTCTTATTGTTTCGTCTGCTTTACAACTTTAAATAAAAATTTAACTCAAAAATGATGAACTCCTCGTCACAGTGACCTGATGCAAACAATGATCGAGCTCGAGCTGTCAGAGTCCCTGCGAAATATGTTGGCTGAAATATCGGGCGGTCAGTCAACAAATTTCCAGCTAGAAATCGAATGACAACAAAACTTTTGCTAGAAAGAGATAGCAAATCTGATGGAAACAAATCCGCAGCTGCCATGTAAACATACTTTGAATATGTTGGTAAATTTCTGGCTAGAAAGCCTTATGAGGTTTTACGCCGACTCGATTTGAAGGTTAGAAAAGAGTGCACTGTTTACATGGACTTAGCACAGTTCGATGCGATCGTCGATTTTGTTGGGGAAAATCGTCGATAATCGACGAAGACCATGTAAACAGTGCACGCGAGCTGTCAAATGACGTCACGTTTTTTTTTTTACATCTTTGATGAAGTATTTTTTGTTTATTCACAGGTAATAATACTCATCAACGTTTCTCGGTAAGTCAGTTTGCTTTTAAACTTTTAAATTGTGACAAGGATGTCTGTGAAGTACATAGCGAATTCGCTAATTCGAATTTTGCTGTTTAAAATATCCGCTAATTAAAACGTATTCGAATTAAAAAAAAAATAAACTTCAAAATCAGTAGTCAAATGAATAATAAAATTTAAACGCAATTTTTTGACGATATCAGAGCACGTGTTTTCGTGCTTTTGACAGCTGTCAGTCGCTTCGACTAGCGAGATCAGATCAGCTCTGTAGCGCCCTAGAAATCATAGTTCAAGGCCAGTACGCTTCTCCAAAGAATAGCAGTCAAGAAATAGCGTTAGGAACAGCAGAATGGAGAGGAATCAATTTATTGGAGCTTTTTGTCACTCTCTTTGGCTTGCTTTCGCTACCACTCATTGTTGGCATTCTTGCACTCTCGCGAGAAAAAATCATACCTCTCGAGTTCTCGCCGCGAGTTCTCTCCCTCGCTCGCGAGTGAGAAAAGCTTTCCTTCTTCTCACTCGAATTCCAACACTGCTCCCTTTTCAGCGATGGAAAAAGCTTCATCGAACTAAAATCTTCCGACGCTCATCAAGAGAAAAATCGGAAAGGAATTTGGCTCTGCTCTCTCGCGCACTAAAGATCGGTAAAAGGAAACTAAAAAAAAATCATCGTCTGGATTCTTCGGCGAAACGCCGATCCCACTACTACACTTGCAAGTCACACGTTGAAATATGACCTGTCACTTTTTGTAAATAAACAAAACGAAAAAAAAATCTTCTGCTGATGGATTTTCTTCGACTAACGATTTTCTTTTGCGTGTTTCGCTTCTCCTTCGCGGGTGAAGCGAGTGCGTAAGCGAAAAAGATTTTTTTGCGATTGTTCTTTCCCTGTCAACAATAGATAGTTGCTTGCTTACTTTTATTTGAGATATTTATTGCTTTGAAATAGTCAAAAACACATTATGGAAGCTGTCATTCATGGTCAAACTTCTGATAAGCCAATAATAGAACTGGGCTGAGAAAGCGTAGATTTTCCCTACAATCTTGTTGTTATGTAACGTTTTCTCGAACATTTTTTTCCAAAATATGTGAAAAAATAATACTCTAAAATTATGGGATTGTGGTTGTTGTTAACCCTTACCTGATCCGTCGGCAGCAGCGAGAAGTCGTCCGGCGGGTTCGTGATGACGTACCGCTTGCTGCTCGCGTCACAGCTCGAGCTCGTGTCGCGGAACCGGTACAGCCCGATGCACAGCATGCCGTACGATTTGAGCGCGGCCACAAACAGATCGCCGTACTTGCCGGCCTCGCCAAACTGCGCCAGCGGTCCGTCGTACAGGGAAATCTGCCCGACCCGGCATCTGTTCGATGGAAAATAAAGGTTAGATCATTCCGTAATGTTTGGTGAATGTTTAGGACCGTGTTTACCTATCCCGATTGCTAAGACTCTCGGGCGTGCTGTAGCCCCCGCGGAGGCCAGCACCTTCCGCCAGTATCAGCTCCAGCTCTGGCGTCGCACCGCCCGTGATGAGCGATCGTATCAGTGTTAAGGCGTTTTGATTGAAGTATGTCTGCAAACGGAATGGGAGTGGTGAGTTTGCGTTAGGCTGGGGTCGAGTGAGCTGACGAGGCACTTACCGTTGACATGAGGGAATCTAGCACACTCACGGCGAACGCGGTACCGCAGGCGAACGGTTGCGTCAGGTACAGCTCCGTGTCCGGATCGTCGTCGTCGTCCTGGTCCAGAAACTGCACGTTGCTGTCGTTTACCAACTCTGTGGGATTAAATGGTGTTGGGATTGTTTCAAGGGATGACCATTTTGGGGAATCCTTACCCGTGATCATCGGCACGTTGGCCCCGTAGACGGACCCGCGCCGCTGCAGCACGATGGGGCTGCCCACCGGCGTCAGGTTGTCCTGCTCGGAGCCCCGCTGGCTCAGCACTCCTATCGTGTCGTCGAACGTCATTGCTTTAATGTTGAGTGAGGCTAGGATGGCTTCCTTATCGGCTAACGTCGGATCGTCGTTGCTAGGAACTTTTGCCGATAGAATACAACACATATCACAAAGGTTTACGTTGACCGCCCGTAGATCGGCTCTACTCAGCGGAGATCCCTGTGGGGAAAAGAACAAACAGGTTCAGCAACTGCTTTGATACCGACTTCAAACCTGATGCCACTTACATTCAGTACGGATATCTTCGGCAGATTCTGCAGCATCTTCCACTCGCGTCGAATGTACTCAACGGAACCCACGATCACGACGTGTTTCAGCTCATGGTAGTGAAAGTTTGAAGCACGTAGTGGCATCACGAGGTTTCTTAATCCTATCAGCGGCGAGTCCGGATCGGCGAACAGACACACAACGACGTGCCCGTTCAGTACCGTCATGGCCGCCTGGTTTCGGTCCTTTTGGCGAGCGGAAGGTATCCGGATTATTACATAATCACTACATGGAGCTATCCCGCCGAATACTCACCAGTATACATTCTTCTAAGCACTTCGCTGGACTCCAGTGGAACATCCCGGTCGAGTCGTACTTCATCTCCGTCTTCTCAAAGTCGAAATCCTTGGACTGGTCGTCAGCGATGCCGGCCTGCAGCGTGACCCCGTTCTGGTTCTGCGCGCCGGACCCGCCGCCCCGACTCGTTGGCCTGTGCGAAAGATTGTTCGTATTCTTAATCAAGGCACCGTTTCTCCCAGAGCGTGCTACACAAGCACTCGCAAGTCGCACTACCATGCCGAACTTAAGCTCAACCAGGGGAAAAAAAAGTAATCAAATATACACTAGCGTACGACTTTGGGTGGGAAAAACAATTCGTAGCGAGAACTCAAAATTCAAAAAACAAATAAAATCATTCCATGACAGATTCTGGGAAAGGTACACCGAGACACACACTAAATGCGCAACTCAAAATCTTCGAATGGGCTCCTAAAAGGATGCAGGATGATGAAAGAAACTCTACTCAAGGTGAAACTTTGCCAAAAAATTAAATCGCATGTTCAGCTCTCGCGAGAGAACGCATTCAAAAATCAACGGAAGAAGCACGTTTGTTTTTTTTTTTACGGGGAAGTCGAACGGAAAGGATTAACTACACGGTTTTGGGGATTTAAGAACATTCTACAGATAAAAAGAAGAAAGCAAAACAAATGTTTGATTTGGTTCGTACATGAGCTTCTTCACTTCGTATGCTAGCTGATAGCCCGCATAAGGGCTCGGTTCACCATCCAAAGGCCTGCAAGAATAGTGGTAGGGAGGAGAAAATGGTGTGATTTTCTACTATCTTTTCTAGATCAGCTTAATTTATAGATTCTTGTTCACGTGTATTGAAATAATCGTATGTCGCTATGCCCTACATATTGGAAATCATTTAACATAACATATCGTTTTCAAGTCCTTCACACTTTTTATAGTAGTAACCCAGATATTCACAATGTCAAAGCCATTTCCATTCATGCTTGCAACAAACGACCTGTAAAGTTCCACAAATCCAACTTAAGTGGCGATACATCATGACAGGGTTGCCAAATCTTCAGTGTTTTCAAAGTCAATAACATTTTGATTCAAAATAATGATTCGGGGTAACTATGAATTCATACATTGTCCAATTACCGGAAACCAGGGTGACATTGATGGCCTGGATGACATTGATCGACTGGGTGACACGATATTTTTGCAAAATCAAAAAAATGCCATTCGAACGGAATGGTTAGATGCCATACTTACTATAAAATACTTTAAGAATTAGTTTTAAACAAAGTTTAAAAGTTTTCAAAAATGATGATCATAATTACAAAAAAAAAAAACATGTAAAATTTTTGGTTTGGGTGGCAACAAGAAATGAGACCGTAAACCGGGGTAACATTGATAGCCGGGTTGGCATTGATAGGTTTAAGATTTTATTTTGGCAATATAAAAAAACTATGAGCAATTTTCAACAAGTTTTGAAAAGTTTCAAAAGTTGTTAACTATAATTATGATAACTTAATAAGTGTCATGTTTGTCTCAATGAAAATGAGTTCGAATCGGAAAACAGACTTCATTATTGGATTCTTTGAACAATTTCATACCAACTACAGCTAAACATAATTCTGGGTTACAAATTGGTGTTATTGAAACAGGAATCAAAAATATCTTCAAATGTATAGGCTTTTCAGTAAATCAATTTTCCATGCAAATTTGGAAAATTAATGAATCATGCTACAAAATTGGTTTGATGGCAACCAAAATTGATATTTTTATGAAAAAAAAAAAACAATTTCAGATAAATTTTGATCTTTCGTTGAACTTTTTTTGACTTAAATTCAATTGAATTAAACTCAAATTTATATAAATTTTATTAAAAATTATTAAACTTAGTTATACAAACGTTTACCTGTCCAATGAAACAAATAAACCTTACTAATGATCAATTTCACGTGATTTGCTTAATTTTCACCCTGATTTTTAAACAACAAATTTCAACGTAACTTTGTTTTAAAGCACATAAATTGTATTCCTAATATTGTAATGTCTTCCCGGTTTAGGGTATTTAACAAAATATTTTCAATAAATTTTGAACAGATTAGAACTTTTTTTATGATGTGATTGCAATTGATGTAATTACATGTAATTGATGTAATTAAAAATGATTTCAATGTTTTCATGTTTCAACTATTATCTTGTAATTTGTTCTGTTGAAAATTTAAGAATCATGCCTGGTTTGGTAAAATTTTAATATTCGACTTTCTGTTTCTGACAGTTCTCTAACAAAAAGAATTTACAGAGTTCAGAAATTGGTTTGAAAGTGAGAATGCACTGCAATTCATAACAGAATGCACTATGTGTTTGCAAATCAACTTAAGGCATAGTAACATTTTCACGCTATGAGCGTGTACACTTAAAAAAAATCATGGTAATATTACATCTGGGAATGAGTACTTCTTTTATGTCAGACAAAATGGGTATATTTCCATCTAAAAATTAAATTTACCAATTTTTCGTTGTAATGCCACTTTTTCAGTCTTAATTGAGGTAATATTACATCATAAAAATCTTCAAATTTGAAACCTTTCAAATTTTCCAAATTTTATACTGTGTAGCCTTTTAGAAATATATTTTTCGTGACCCTAATATATTCTTCAAAATCGTGTGACCCCCTACCCCCCACAACAATGTGTAAACGCACAGCATTCAAACACTTACCGGTTGTACGTCGATGGCGATACTATATTATCCGGTGGTTGTCTATTTACATTAGGTTTCACTTTGTTAACTTGTTTAGTAGAATTAAGCATCTGATTGGGACTTGGCGACGGTATGTTACTTCTTCGGTTGCGATTGATTACTGTTGACGGCAGCATTTCGAGGGCGAGGGAGAAAACAATAGACAAAAAAGTTAGTACACGTCGTAGTTGGCACTGCGTGGACACCGACAACAGATCGTAACGCCACGTAACGGGACATGATGATAGGCTTTTTGGTTTGTTTGTATACAGAAGAGACACACTGAGTAACGAAATTTTGTTTATGGTGTTGTTTGTGTGTCTGAAACACAGCCAGTACACTATTTGTATGGTACAAAGCAGCTTAACGGAGACGCCTGGCAAATTATACGGATAATTTTACACGGTAAACGATAACTGGTACAAAGCGCAAATTATTAAATTCTGAGACTTAGATCATAGAGGAAAGAAGAAAGGACGAAAACAGTAGCACTGTTGTGGACAGAAGAATAATACAATCGATGGCACTCACAATTGATATCCTCGCGATCCCTGGTAATATCGCCTGCGTGTGATGAAATGGATTGCGAATCGAATTTGGTTTGTTTTGTTTTTTATGCCGATTTTTTTGTTTGTTTGTTTGTTTATTTATAGCACCATATTCGTAGTAATTATATGGTTCATTTTGTTTTGTATTTCGTTTACGGTTGGCATTGTAACAGACAAAAAGAGCAAAAAGAAGAAAAAACAGTTCATCAATTAGTGTTCATTCTTGATAACGGCTTTGTCAAGAAAGGGTGTCGCACACACACAGCAAAGTTAGGGGGGTTTGGGCAGCTTCAAAAATGTTAAAATAGACTTTTGTAAGCAAAAAACAATACCGTAAGCCATAACTCAAAGGACAAATATCATAACAAAACGCAAACAAAACAAAAACTGGCAGCAAAACTGATGACAATTGAAAGCACATAAATTCGCTTGAAATGATTCGGTTCTGGTTATAAACTAAAAAAAAAAACACACGCAAAAATGTCGTGAGAGTGACAAAATCAACTCAGCTACTACTCCACGTAAGGATCACACACTACTACTACACACTGAAATGCACCGTGACAAACAGAGAGAGAAAGAACACACTTTTGCGGTTGGAAAACTAACACACCCCTTCTAGAGTGGGTGGGATTGTTAGTAACGCTTCTGTTGCATTTTGGCCCAACCAAACAGAAAATTCGAGGAAAAATTCGTGAGTTCATAAAAAGGTGCAAGTTTGTGTTAAATAAGCGGCGGGGTCAAACTTAAACAACAATATTGAACTGAAATGAATTAAATTTTACTATTTCTTCCATTTTCTGGGAAATTTTGAACATTGGGATTTGCTTGCTCGGACAGAAAAGCAAGTTTTGGGACTGAATCCCAGTCTTCCTATAGTGAGATGTGTTACAATGTGAGAATGATGTGTTGATGCGTTTGATGTGCAGAAGAAAATGTGTGGATTTATTGTTAGATGATACGCAGCAGAATTTAAAGGTCACCCTTTAGGTTAGGCTTCACCTAGAGGATGTGGAATTTTGGTAAACATTTTAATTTATTTTAATACAATTAAGAAGGTGGAATTCTCATATGTATGACATATTAAGAGCTCGCCCCTTACTCCACCCAATTTGTTGATTTTCACTACTTGAACAACTTATTTTGTCAAACTTTTGATAGAAACTCTGCTTGCTCACTTGCTGTTGAGCTATTTATTAATCGATTACAGTTCAAAATACTTTTTTGAGCTGTAATCAAACGTCAACATTAGCACCTAGACTCCCAAGGTCGAGAAAAAGGGGGAATTTACATACAAATTCCCCCTTTTTCTCGAGCTTGGGAGTTTAGGTGTTAGAGGCACGATGGCTTTAGATTCTGTTTCCCTATAAAGTACGATAGTCCTCAAATTACGAGAGCAATTTTAAAATTAAAAAATAAACATGACCATTTTTTTGCCTTTGTGGATAAATCAGACCGCGCAGTTGACTAACATTCCTTTCCAGATTTGTAACAATATTTTTGATCACTATAACTTTGCTTTTGGGTGGTTACCAAAGCTTCGCTCTTTATATTGGGAAGTTATATGATTTTTGTGGTGTCTTTGAAAGGTCTCTTAAATACCAATCCAACGATGTGCCACAAGATGGATCCGGACATTTTTTTTTTTCAAATGAGACCTGGATTCAAAAAGTACATCAATATCAGGGTGGTTCAACATTGCAATTCATTTCTGTTTGAGAATTGTGTGGAAAAATCTTTCATTCACATTTTGATTTTTTAATTTTTATTTTCCGCTAATGTTTTTTTAAACCACCACAATTGCGTTAAAAATGAGAAAATTCTCTTCAACTTTCCCGAAGAATGTATGATGGTGTTTTGCTCCTGTCAAAAGACACGGCGTGCTCAAACTTGTCTATGACGCGATTTTTGATTTAAAATAACATTCTTTAGACCAGTTTTTAAGCTGCTGTATTTTTTGACAGGTGCAAGACAGCTACGTACTTACTTTGGGAAATAATATTTAGCTAAAAAAAAAACATGAGAAATATAAAAATACAAAAAAGTGGGTTTTCCCATACAATATTAAAATGAATTGCGCAAAGTCTAACAGTCAGTCTAATAAATATGACTAAACAAGTTCCAAAAAATCATTTTTTTTGCTCTACAGCATTCTCTATTCCAAAATTCTTGCTCGAAACTAGTAGTCCGAAAGGCTTGAAAGCGATGAGGCAAACCAAACCTCTTTTTTCACTTTATCTCCAATGTATTCCGGGATTCGGAGCGTTTGGTACGGTAAGTCCACACATCCTTCCTCCCCTGTAGATTCTGTGAAATGTGATCCGTTCTCAGAATCCTCTTTGCGGTAAACACAGCGCAGTAGGGCTGGCCATTTTCGGGTGTTCTCGGATGTACTGCAATTATCAATCATGACAAGAAAAGTGCTTGGCGCTAATCAAATCACAAGACTTTCCAGCATGCTTTCATCGGACTGACTGCGTTTGTGTTAGTTTAGATTATCTCCCATTCATTCCGGAATTCCAACTGCAGACCTTTGGATTGTGAGTCCATCTGCCGACCAGCGGCAGATTAGTCTTCCTATATTTTCATGTTTTGATATTTCATGATTTAAGGAAGCTACAGACAATTAAGACAAGTTTTTTTTACAGACGACTTGTCTGTTTGAAATTAGATGGATCAAACTGGCCGAAAATTTTAAATGAAGATACTCAAAATATATCCCGTGGCATCCCAAACATTAGCCGATTTGGTCAACGTAGGGATAAGATGTTAAACTGCTGATTTCAGTCAGTTTTTAACCAAATGTCACCAAATTTTAATTTTAAGCCGTTGAAAATGTAAACCAGGGTAAATGATTTTAAAATTATTCAAATTTGAGTACTTTTCATTACCTAGAATTTTTTTCATATTTATTGAATTCTATTTCATGATAATTTTTCGATTTAAGGTTGAAAAGTATGAAAAAAAAAACTGCCGTTCTGTAACAAATATGGAAAAATGCTATGAAAACTACCAAGAGAAAGGTTGTGAAAAAAAGCGTGACGCAAAGTAGAGTGAATATACGAAACAAAAACTGAACTTAAATAACAAGACAGAACAGAAAATGTTTTCATTTCACAGCAACGCAAACACTCATTTTTATTCACGCCACAGAATTGCCGGAAGTAAAGGGACCGACACTAGGAAAAAATAAAAATTAAATTAAATGAAAATGCATAATCTATTTTGCACATTTTTGCAGCCACATAATTAACAACATTTCATTTTGTGTACACTATTAAAAGTGTGTCGAAACGACAACCCGTTCCGACTGGGGGACTTGTGATTCGTGACAGGAAACAAAAAAATCTTTCGAAAAGCGTGAGGTACACAATATCGGTAGGGAAAACAAAATAAAGGCGCAGCCAGTTTGGAATGTTTATTTGTTTACGAGGCAATAGAGAAAAAAAAGAAGAAGGAAGTGGAAAGGTGTCTTTACCCGATGAAATGCCACGAACGTGCACCCGCTTCGGAAGTTCCGGCGGGGTGAACGTGGGAGCAGGATGATGACCGTCATCTGCAAAATTCACAACACTTGTTCTAGAAAAAATGCACCGCTTGGTTTGCCCGTAGGCAATTATTTGAAAAATAAGAAGAAAATATCGAAGAAAAAAGCTAGTACGGAAACAAAGTTCAAGTAACACTAAGTTTAAGGATCATAAAAATTTTGAAAAATAGAGAATGAAAACAACCAAGAAAAAAGTGAAAAAAGAAAACAAAAAAACGAGAAAGTTTTTAGAAAAGTTTTAAAAATCAGTATCACTATTGTAAGCAGTTGGTAACGAACAAAAGTGAAACAGTAACAAAATTTAAGCAAATAGAAATATCTAGCACAAGAAGCGAATCTTAGTTGGCTTTTTAAGCATTCGTGAAACAAAAATCATTACGCTCAAAACTGCGTTAATTCACAAAATTGCAAACAAAAACGTTGGTTTTTTTTCGTCCTGTCAACGGTAAGGTGTCCAAATTTGGGCGAGAATGATTCCGATAAGGTCAGAAACTTCAATAAGACCCAACCTTATCACCCACCAATCGCGTCCAAAAAATGAAGATAAGAGTACACCTTAAAATGCACGGTAAAAAAAAACAAATTTGAAATCTTTTTTTTAAGCATTGCACCAACGAAAGAGATTTTTTTAATGCATAAATGCAAAAACTAAAAGGTATATTCGATATCTGCTGACGGGCGAAGCGAAAACGAATGCCATGTTTAAGATTTTCTCTGTCATAATTTGGCGATTATTGCAAAGTTGGGGAGTTGTTTTTGGTCGAAATAAATCGAAAAAAGGGTAAAACAAAAAGTTCATGCTAGAGCTAAGCGTCATCTAGAAAATCGTAGGGTGGTCCTATGTTTGCGTACCAAATCTAACAACAACACTACGGAATTGCATCGAAGTTGGTTATTTTTGTGTAATACTATTTATTCCTATCACATAAGCCAGTCTCGAGAGAGGTAGAAGATTAATTTTTGATTGATTGATTTTTTTTTTTTTTTGAAAAACGAATGATTTTGGATGTTTTTTTTTCGAAAAATATGAAATATTTCAAAGGGAATCGTGGAGGAAATGAAATCTGATTGAAATGTACATTACTCTACGTAAGCTCATATGATTTTTCTTTTTTTTTTATTTATTCAATTGAAGCTAACGGATGAAACGATTTACCATTCGGCAGCGTGTATTTACACTTTTATATTAAGATTAATGGTGGTGTATCCTAAGGATAACTTTTCGTTTTATTGTTATTTGGAGTGTGTCGAGCACATTAAGCTATTGAACCTTTTTTTTGCTAACTCAATAAGGTTGATGTGCAAAAATTTGCTAAACTTGTGCAAAAAATGCAAGATTTAAAGGTTTTCTGCTTGCAATTATTTGTTTCCAGATAGTTTAGAAAGCAGTGGAAATAAAATCAGACTTTTTAGGAAAATAGTGGCATAATTGCCCACAGATAAACAAAATTGTATGGTAATTCAACAGTGCACGCTTTTATAGATTTCTCTATAAAGTAACAAAAGCACTAACAACAAATTTATTATTTGACAACAATGGTGTGTTTTTTTTTTGTTTTTTTTTTAAAGCATTTAATATATTTACACAACCGGTTAAAGCACTGTTAAAAATGTGTATTATTTGTTTGACATCTTAATAGCCCAGCACTGCGTGTAGGTGGTGTTGTACTTTGTGTGCAAATAGTTCTAACACGAGCTCAAAGAGTTGTTTGACAGTTGTTGTGTATGTTCATTTCCAATGAGTATATTTATGGGATTAGGGTGAAGGAGCCAGAAGTTACTGTGAACGAATTTATAACCTTTGTAAAATATGATCACAATTCGCGATTAAAAGCTCCACAATTCCACCAGATGGCGCGAACCATCGAAGTATGACGATTGACATTTTCCCTATGTGGTGACATAGGAATGAAAGCTTAAAATTGAATTTACAGCTCTTAGAACAATTTTTGAGAAAAAAATCCAAGCAGTACGAGTGTTAACTTTTTGCCCTCTATAAATTAATGCAATAAAAAAGATTTTGAAAAAATGTCGCATGTCGTTTTGCTCTTGAACGCGAATAAGAACACAGAACGTGCGCTGAAAAGTCCTGATGTCGCTGGACCTTGCATAGACAAAAGACTCAGCAAAAGTTTGCTGAAGGTGTAACTAAGTGAAATGATAACACTTCGTGAAATCATTCATAATTTCACTGATATGGTCAATTTTTAAAACAGTTAAAATTAAAAGTATCTTTTGGAACAACTGTGTTTTCAAAAATATTTTTTTCAGAATTTTTTTTTTCAAAATCTTTTTTATTGCGTTAATTTATTGTGCCGTACAGCGAAAATTGGGTCCTAAAATGAAGCTTAGATTGCTGATATTATTGTTTACAGCGATAAAGCTTATTTTTCTAAGTACAATGACCCTTTGTACAACCACAAAGAGTTTAACATGGATTTTTAAATCATTTTTGAAAAATTAACCTCGCGGTCCTTCTTGAATGAAAAGTTCCTACTTGACAGCTCGTTCCAAGGGGACCATAGTTGATCCATCGAAAAAAAATTGTCTTGTAATTATTATTTTTTTGCATTAAAATGAAAAAAAAGTGATCAGAAATGGTTTTTAATCGTGTTTTTTACCGTTGTACTTAAAAATTGACATAGGGCTTTAGTACCCAATTTGAATCGTCATTCTTCGATGCTTTGCGCCATCTGCCGGAAGCCGGAGCTTTTAATCGCGAATCCTGCTAACAAGGTCAATTCGATTACAGTAGACTATCCAACGGTTTAAATTTGTGTGCAGCGGATGGATCACGGGAAATAATGAATGAAAACAATACAATTGTGACGAGAGTTTGTTTTGTTAATGTTTAATTCATGTCCGTATTTACAAATGTTAAAAAATGATTACACTTAAACATATGCCTCTTGTCGGTGGTACGCTCCGGCATCACAATTGGGTACCATTTTCAAAACAAAAAGACGAATACTGATACACATTTAAACAATAGAGAGGCAGCTGACAAGACACGCAGCTAGAACAATCACTTTACAGCGGCACGAGCTCATAAGCGCCCAAAGACGTGTTTTCTGTGGCACGGATCGTTCCTTGGCTGACGTTTCACACATGGCACACACACACACGCGCACAATCTAGTAACTCGTTCGGATTGATGGGTGTGGCGTGGCACTTGTGGTGGTGTGATGCATATAGATTTAAGACGGCGCACGCTTTGTTTTGCATTTTTTTTCTGTGTTTAACCCTATCGCTTTGTCTATTCTACGCTGACTGCGTTTATTCATTTTACTTTTCCTTGAGAAATTTGACTTACGTGAGGTGTGTAGCAAATCATCGGCTGTTTAGGACATTTTTGACGCGAATTTATAAAATAAACAATAGACACAAGTTTTCCCCGAAGGATCGATTGTTATGTTGGAAAGAAACAGTTAGATGTGTTTTATGAAAAGTAAAGAGAATTGTTAGAGAACACATTTACTTTCGGAAAAGTAAAAAAATACACACGACAACATAATATAAAATAAATGAAATAAACATGGGAATTGTATGAAAATATTGTCGATCTCTCTCTTGTTTTCAAACTATCTAGTTCTAAAAAATACTGGATTCAGTTATCGACCTAACTAAAGGATACCAAGATTCCATCTATTACAGGAAAAGCTTACAGTCACAGATATATAAAGTGTTCCTAAAGTTTAAACAGGTTCAGAATAAAAGAGAGAGATAGCACTAGACGGGAACCATGACTGATGGGATGATAAAACAATACAGTTATGTTAGAGGGTTTAATTTAAAACTGACGACAACGACCGATCATTTATGAACTATTTTTAAACAAAAACATTGAATACTCACTCCAACTCACACATTCATAAAATAAATACCTAAACAACTGGACTTTTTTCGCCTTCAAACTCCTGACGGTACCAAAAAAATAAGCTTGAAAAATTTCAGAAATTAAAGGCTTCAGGGCATTTTACATTAAAGATGTTTGAAGATTTGAATTTTAGCATCAGACATTTATTGCCTCATTACTAAACTAGTTCCTAACAAAAATAACTGTAATCAGCGACCGTCAGTGAACGCACATAAAGTTGAAACAAACGTAACCGATCTCGACAGTCTAGCAGCCGCCCGACACGTAGGCACATGGTCTCTCTTTTTTCTCTCTCCTCTTAACGGCTCTCTTTCTTGTCTATGCGTGCTGCGTTGTGGGAGCAACCTTTTGAATGCAGTCATGTCAAAGTACCTATGTTGGAGTTAGTTTAAGGATGGCCCCATTAAACCTTTTACTCTCAATATCCTAACTAAACTAAACCTAACCTGACTTAACTAAACAAAAGATTCAAACCACGTACACACACAAACAAACACATACCCACGACAACAACGACGACGACGACGTCGAGAATACGGAATACGGCTCTGTGTCGAACACATCGAGTAAAACCAACAATCAACAACAATAGTAATACTCGTCAGATGGCACTCTCAGACACACTATTCTAGGGACGGATTTTTTTTTTTAATATGACGAAACTCCGACAATTTTACGCTCAGATATAACGGGAAAAAACACGGGTAATACACGACGAAGAACGGGGGGGGGGGGGGGTGATGATCTAGGGAAGACGGGCGGGGGTCACTAGCACAGACAAACAGACGAAAAAATGTCTATGGGTTTATTTTTTTTTAATGTTATATCTTTTAACCCGCATTTCGTCTGTTTCTCAGCCCATTTGGGGACGTTGGGGTTATGAAATGATAAAAAAAAGATTACTTAATCGATATTTTGATACGTACTTGCACGCCCAACCATCTGAATTGCGCGGACCCCCTTGCGAAACGTCGCCACTGTGTTATTGTTTGCGTGTTTTATTTTTGTTCGGTTGGTTGGCCGTCGATGACGTATTGGGTTAAAGTTTGACGTTTGTTGTTTTGTTTTAGGTAATTCGTTATTTGACATTTTCATGAAGGGTTCGGTTTTCAAGCGTTAGAAAAGAAAAAAAGAAGGAAGAAAAGAAACATTGAGCTATGGATGATGATTGTATGAAATGAGGCGAGCAAGAGGTTCTGTCAAGAGAAGGTGTGGTTACGGGGCTAAACGACACATTTAACCCACGTGCCAAAGTCAAGCGGGGGGTGAACATACACACAACTTTTTGGGGCGCATCCCTTCGGGGACAAAATGGCGTTCGTCCTCCATTACCTAGCTGTATTCAAGCTACCATTTTAAATCACAATCCTGTTAAGTTGGCGCTAGCTTAATATTATCTTTATAAATTCTAATTGTTTTGGAGTACAAATGTATATATGTGTATTTTGTGTAAGTGTGTGAGTGGTTGGGATTGATCAGGTCCAAAGTGTCCGCTGGTATCAACTAGCGGAACAGATTGAAATTAGAGCTCAACTTACAATGTAAAACAACAATTAGCCATGAATTAGCACTGCAGAATTCTGCGTATAACATCGAAACTAAAGCAATATTTATTTTTTGGGATTGTTTTGGAAAGAAAGTGTACAAATAACGAGTAAATGAAGCAGTTAGCGTGGGTTATGAAATGAAATATTCAACTCAGATGCAATTTTAAAAACAGTTTTATTAAAGATTCTGTTAGAGTTTTGACCAATTTGAGAAGTTTATTTAGTTTGTTTTAAAACGCATACAACTGCTATGTTTAATAACTGAGCCTACAAATTAAGAACACTGATTGATAGTTATACATTTCCTGTGTTATTTGAGGTTAAAATTATTCTCATTACGGTTAAAATCACAGAAATCACCGCTTTCAGCAACATTTAGGAATATAAGAAAACGTATGTGGTAGTTTTGATAACTCACAACCAGACAGACAATTGGAAATAAAAATCCAGTGAAAATCACAGTTATTTTCTAGTCTTTTCAGAAACAGAAACAACAATGACATCAAAGCATAAATATTAGTTTGTTTTGAAGAGTTTGAGTCTAGGGTCGAATCCAGTACAAACTTTATCAAATATTAAAACTGGTTTGAGGTCAGATAAGAAAGTATACCATCCCAAATAACAGAATTGTTCACATGTCTGCTTCGTGTGATTAAAAAAAATGACAACGGCTTATATATGCACAACCAAATCAGCAACTGACGAATATCAACAAGTTTTTTTTTTCTCCTTTTTATCATTTGGACACTTTTTTGGGAATCTGCTACAGATCAGATCACTAGACGAATTTGCCACCATCTTGGATTACATATTCCAAGCTCACTTTAGAGCATTTTTGGGGTCATATTTTAGCTCATTAACCCAAAACAGTAAAACAAAAAAAAAAAAATGTGTGGTTCGATTATCCGAAGAGAAATTTTTGTGCGGACTTTGAATGAACGAGTCTGGACTATACGCAGGATACACAAATAAGAAAAAAAATATTATTAATTGACTCTATTATCAAAAATTTATATTGAAAATATTGTGCTTATAATCGATTGTGATTTTTCAAATCTTGCAAATATTGTGCATGTCAAAATAAGGACGTTTGATTCACACTTTGAGCAACTTCTCAAACACATGCGAACATATGTAGTGGGGCGGGGTCTTCCAAAAATGGTGTCATTATGGATAAAATAGAGGAAAACGTGTGATATCGTTTGGTGTTTCCCTTGAAACAATTGGTGCAACGGTTGGTCTACTCCATTCCAAGCCAAGAGGGCGAAAGCAGCAGGATAGAGGGTTTTCAAGAAATGAAGCATTTTTATTTCATCAAAGTTTCAGCAGATAGATTGGATTGTAGAGTGATAGTTAGGTAAGTTGTTGTTTTGAAATGGTATACTTTCTAGTGTACGAAATAGTAAACAGGGTATTAATCCTATAAGAAACTTATTCACAGTTTTATTCTTATCGTGATATGAGGTTAACTATGGACACAGAGAAATAGTTTAGGAGCTGTTAGCAGGAAATAGTTTTGCAATTAATCAGTGATAGCAGTGTGTGTTTTTTTTTTGTTTTCGAACAAAAAATGTTTTATTATACCTTTGGTAAAAAAAAAACAAATCGTATACAAACATATAGGTGACAGTCTTTGGAACATGTTCTAGCATAATATATCACAAACGTAATCTTTTATCAACGAAGAATAGGAGAAAATGGACAGTATTTGCGCGTAATTAACCGAACCAAACATTAACTCGGAAACACAAAATAGACAGTGCAAAAAATTCAAAAACGAAAATAAAAAAGTAAAAACGTATGAACGAAATTAAAACCAAAAAACTAAACAATTTTGTTTGGAATACGATTTGCAAAAGGTAAACATTAGCGGTTGTTTTCAGTAAAAAGAGGTTATTTTAGAGAAAAAAAATAATAACGAAAATTATCCGGTTTAATTTGTTTCATTGATGCAAAATCGAGAAGGAAAAAAAATAAAGATCGTACCGTCGATGTATGTGTGACAGGCGGAGTTAAGGCCCTGTTTTACCATTCCTGTCTGCATCATAATCATGCCAACATCTGAAAGGTCGCAAATATGTTGAGAAAAAAGAGAATAGAAATGAAGAAAGTAAAGTAAAAATACGCCAAAACTAAAAGGTCTCAAAAATTCCGCAATTTGTTTGCTTTGGGTTTCATTTTTTTTTCTCTCAAAAACAACACACAACAGAAAGCGAAACCAAAAATTAAAGTGGGGGATGTTTGTGTTCTTTTTTTGTTGGTGAGGATCGTTTAGTTACGCTGGGGGTCTGAGCTGTATTTGTTTACTGGAGTATGGGGGGGTTTAGTGTGTCCTCTGGGTGTTTTAGGTGGGTCTGGACCTTCCGGACTAATTCGGTACCTTACACTAGTAACACGCACTAGCCGTGATGACGGTTGATGATGAAGGGCGATGGTTGATCGAAACCGGTTGCGAGGCTTGAACCTCACGTTGCGTAGTCCTTAAAATGTATGTCTACCTGTTTAGCACACAAGGTGTGTAAGAAATGTTTAAAGCATTTGCTACGAACAGTTAGGCTTAGCCGATCACATAAATTTTTAACTATTTGCATTAAATTTGAAAATAAATTTTCAATACGTTTGCAGAGGACCATCAACTGGAATCTCTTAAACGTAAACGTTTAATTAGCATCATTATTTGACTCAAATTATGCTTCTTTTGCTTCTCAAATCATGTACTGCTTAAATAGAGCAATTTAAAATGTTTGGAATGAAAATGACTCAATGCGTTACTATGTTCTTCACTCGAGTCTAACGATGAATGGAGGGACTAGTTATCTGTACAGGAATGACGATAGTGAAAGTAAGAGAGTAGAGAGAGAGAATAAAAAAGAAGATCGTGCTGGTGACATGCAAAGAATCCGATTATGGAAGAGGCGCAAGGGATGATCCATCGAAACTGAAAACGAAACCTTTTATAACATAATCGAAAAAATGTAAACAAACTAACTCAAGTGAAAATTTTACACGCTAGAATGCACACACATCTGGATGGTTGAGAACTCTAATGGGAATGATTGTTTTTATTGAAATGAATACTAACTAACCACTCGTAGCTAGTTAGTTAAACAAAACACATCTTAAGCACTCATTCGTGATCAATTTCGCACTGTCAAACCAAATTGTGGACAACGGTTCAAAACTGGATGATGATTCGTAAATGATACATCCATGTTTGAACCATGGCAATGAACCATGAATGATCAGAAGCTTGATGAGGTGGATCTCGAATGAAAGTAAACACATTTTTGGGAAATTTAAATCACTGTTGCAAAGTCATTGATTTCACATAGTTCGTCTTGGTGCTATCTTGCCGCACGTCGCTTTTTACCGTTTCGAGAAAAACGCATTTTGATGTTAGAGAAACCAATTAAAAATAAGTTTTGTTCAGATGATCGTTCCTTGCATTTGCGTGATTGCGATTGACGTATGACAATTTGCATCTAAGGCTGTTATGTCACTGCGGAAAACTACATCTAAATTGAAGTAAAGGGAAAGTTTGCTGTAGATATAATAGGGAATCACGATCTCGGAAACTATTAAAAATATGTTTTGACGAGTTTACAAGCAAAGTATCCCGCAGTACCAGCTTGACATATTTAACCCGCAACGGCACTTTTTGTACGACGTGTGGCAATAATACAGGGAAGTTTACGGATTTACACTCAAACCCCGATGGTTTGACGTCGATTGCGGCGCTTACACGCACACTAAGAAATGTTTGTAAAGAAAATCACAGTTCGTCTGTGAACGAAGACTTGAATTAGTTTCCTGGACCTATGAATACGACACAAAATAGCGTCCACCAAACAATTTTGCATGTGCGACAATATAGCACGATAGCGACGATTTTTTTTTCGAACGTTACGTGAGAAACGCTTAGAAAATCTGCAAACATGGTCAACAAACAATAATGAATATCAAGATGTGTTTGTGTGTGTCTGCGCGTGGATGTGGAGATTGGTGCATGAATACGTGAATTTCACTCGATTGTTTCCGCAGGATGGTGGATCTCACTCAGGCGATATCGGAAAACAAAAAATCACGATGAGATGTATTTGACAAACAAGAAAGAGTGGTGGAGATTTTGGCATGTGTACGTAAACATAATAAATACACAGGATCTGACACAGTGATAGTACAGTATCTTCCACAGTTGATCAATACTTTCACATATAGTTGTTCTATATAGTGTTGGCAATACCAGTCAGAGACACGCGGGACGGGTGTCACCGATGAGAGGAAGATGTTGATAGCTTTTTATTTCTTATATTTGTTTTCTAATTGTACAATCGTCCCATTTTTAAAGATAAGTTTCGCTATGGAAAGCTGAGATTCAGCAATGCTCGGCAATATTATTGAAGCATTTATTTTAAAATCTGTTCTATTATTTTAAGTTATCTTCTTGCAAAAACTACTGCAACTAGGATGCGAATAGTACTCAAAACTACTGATAAGAAAAAGGGTAAAAATTGTTTAAAATACAATATTATATTAAAACAGATGGAAAAGCTGAACAAACGCATAAACGAGACGAATTGTGCGACCAATCAATTCTCACATCGGTAGACCGCGAACCCGGTTCTCCCAAAATGAGTGAAGAGAAGATACAAATCAAATTCCAGCAAATATCAAATATACACTTCTAATCGCTATCAAAGTCTTAGCACTCGAAATATCAAATCGCTTAGAAGAAAGAAAAAAATCTATTTTTTTATATTTACAAACAATCCAACAAAAGAATGAAAGAGTAAATAGTAACAAACTTTCAAGAGAAGAGAGTGAAAATTGTCTTATCAAGAATCTGTTCAACCAACTGATTCGAACACAAGATCAAAATAAGTAACCTGAATGAACTCAAAAAGCTAGACTCGAAAAAAAATGTAGAGAAAATACTGAACGCTCTAGTGTTTGACAACACAAAATTGTTAACAAAAAAGAGGGAAAGGTAAAACTAAAACCAGACGAGATGAAAGTTCTTGTACTATAGAAGAAGAGAATAAAAAAAAACCGAAAAAGGTAGGAAAGAGCTGGAGACTAATGCTTTACCTAGATCACCTATTTTAGTCCTGGCTTGTGCAGTCACTGTACAAATTGCATTACGCGAATGTTTCGCGGGTTGCAAGATGTCCAAAAATTCGTACAAACGGTACATTTATTTGATGTTTTTTTTATAAGTGTGATTCATGTAGGAAGTATGTCGAACCCCAAAAATGAGACACATTTTCAGGAAGTCAGTGAGTATTTGCCAGTAAACGCCGTTCGTAATTCGTTTTGGGTTGTAAGAAATCAGTAAACAAGAGAGAAAATGGTTAATAAATTTGTGTGTGTGTTTGTTGTTTTGAGTGAAACGTATGCAGTTTGGGGGATTCTGTTGATTTCGGTAGCAAACTACTCGCGAAATGAATGCAGAACTCAACGAGGAAATGAACGAGTTTTTTGTAGAACTTCGTTAAGATTTGCGCGAAGATGAAGAACATAATCGTTGATTCGGGACGTATGTTTCTGCAACACGTGCGGGAATGCTGCAAAATTGTATTCATTTGGTGGATGGTGTGTCTGTATACTGTTGACAAGCTCAACAATGTTGGTGTAAACTGTAGTTGTAAATTTCCGAGGGAGAGTTTTGGGTAAAAACGCATTTATAGATATATTTGGTGAAATATGATTCAGGTCTTTTGATGGTAAAATGGCAAATATGTCGATGGAAACTCAAATACTTACAGTTTTTGCACTTGCACTTTTTGATGAGAGTTTCGTCTTTGATGTCATCGTGACACGCTTTGCAGTAGAACCACGCTCTGTAAAATGCGAATAAAGCGAAAACATTACATGAGTATTTAGAATATTCAGAGATGGAATGATTCGACATTGTGATTCAATCATGACCAATAGATCTAAACATCACGAGGTAACAGTGAGCAAGAGAACAACTCTCTTTTCTCTTAGATCAACCTTATTTGCTCCCGCTCCTAATGTCACCGTCTGCGGTCGTATGTGCAAAGTTTTGTTGTGTGTATGCGTGATCAGAGCTGAGAGCCATTACATTTTTTAGTGAATGGTGACTGGCGCTCCGTTTGCCTTGCCAAAGTCATTTAAATTTTACCAGAAATACATTTGCTCAATTCAAGTTTTTTTACATTTTGCGAAATTCAGATCACCTTCCTCATGACTGGTGATGGGGGGGGGGCTCAAAAGATTATTGTCACCACGAAGCACCGCCCGAGCAAGAAAGCGATGTTGAGAGAGAAAGAAAGATATAGCATGTGCCTTCGGTTCGAGCGGCTCTTGAGTGCAGAACTCGGTTTTGTTCGTCTCAACTTCGTGTTCGTTCACTGTCAGTCGCTTCGGAATGACAATCATGGCAGGCGCTTTGTGTCAGGATTCAAATATCTTTGTCGATGATGAATACTAACTGATAGAACTTTAAAATGAAATCGAGAGAAACAATCGCCACTCTTTTGCTCACTGTCGCTGGCTTCGGGTCTTACGACGAGAGCGACGACACAGGACTGGAACTTACCGTTTCACCTCGTCCGCGCTCTGCGCGATAAAGAAGCCCTGCGTGTTGGCGAGTATCTTAGCACCACGTGGATTGATGGAGATTTTGCTGTCCGCGCCCTCCTCGCCCTTGATCTCGATCGCCAGCAGCAGCAGTTTCAGCTTGGTGAAGCACAACCTGGCCCCGGGTTCGGATACGGAATGAAGAGGTGGGACACGGCGGGAGTTGGGGTAGAAGATCACGGATTTCGCCAGGGATGCAGAGAGAACACAGTGATTAGTGATTTCGGCGTTTGACCAATCGTGATTTTTGTTCGAGGAATTGGGATCGGATTTTTTTAGGGGGGGGGGGGGGGGAGGTAAAGGTGAATTAGTGTACTGTTAGAGAAGTGGGAAACGAATTTAGCCATTTATTCTATTGGTACAGTAGTGCTTCACTATGGTGATATTGGTTTGTTTAAAAAATTTGGTTCTTTATTTGCCTAGTGAGTGTGTACAAATCCTTGTTTTGGCAAGGTGTCGTCGAATCAGTGGAAGCATTGCTGTACACGCGAGCTCATTCCGTGTGGTGGTTAGTAGGTTTAGGTTAGTTGATCTACCTGCCTCTAAGAAGTATTGAGAAGTATTGTGAAAGCTCGTCTATTGCTCTAGCTCTATACCTGTGTCCTACACACGCTTCTACAAGTTGCACTACACGCTCTACCATTACACGACCAAAAGAGAGAAAGTGTGAGCAAACGCTCCAAGTTCTACCAGCGATTGCAATTTATGTTGTTAAAAATCGTGCAGATTTCAAGTACGGCAGAAGTGATGAAAAAGTGATGAGTGCTTAAGGTGCTGAAACGGCATCGCACTCCTGTGTAGTACGAGGAAGGATCTGCGCCCTTTCTGTTCGCTCGGACTGCGAGACGCATGCATAGAACAGACGCGAATCTTTTTGAAAAGAGGCTAAACCCACAATATTTACAGCGAAACTAAAAGTGACGTAAGCAGCGGTTGAGGCAAGTAGCGAAAAGGACGTTTGCAAGCAATATTTTTGTTTGTTTGTATGACCAGGCCATTTGCCTCGGTGTACGAGATGGCGCAGTGCGGTTAGATGGAATGAATCTTGATACATTGATTGTACGGTTTGTTGGACAACGCAAAACGTTGTTACGTTGGTATGATCTGCCGAAAGGTCGAGAGCTAGCTAGGCTATGGTAAGGTAGTAGAACTTGAATAACGTTGCATATATGGAACATTATTCAACTAGTACAAAAAAGAAACTAAATATTTGTCAGCGGCGATGGCAGCGGTGTAAAGTTTGGCGATGAACTTCTATTCTATGAGTATATACGGGTTAAAAATATGTCGACTTAATCCAAAATCGAATGATTCTCCGAAATGGTTCGGAAGCAAGCTCTACTCTACGTCAAAAAGAGCATCCAAAAAGAGATTATATTTATCATTCAAAAAAGTTTGAAAAAACAAACACTAGTCGTGAGGTTATGCTAGTAGATTAAAAACTTCACAAAAAATACGGCATTTGTTTAAGTTAAGTTGTGTTTGATTAGTAGTTTAGAACTGGCGGGGGGGCACGGGGAACAACGGAGGATTCTGGGACACACAGTAGCTTATGGCTTATATGTTAAGAGTACTTAATGTAGTAGTTGGTATAAAGGGGAATCTTACTCGCTGGCTTGTGGAAAAGTCATGCCGGTAAAAGAAGGTGACAGGGTTTCGGTATACATCTCACATCCGGTACCCTGTAGGTAATCATTTTGCCAGGCCTGCGTATCTGGCGACTGCAAAAGGCGTAAAAAAGAATCGGTGATTTAACATAAAACTAGCGACAAAAGCGTAAACACAAAACAAAATCATAACAAAACAACACCGACTTATTAAGAATGCTGATGAACTGGGCACACTGGTTACTCGTAATCCATATGATACCACACTCCGTCAATGCAGAAGGTAATTTGATGACTTGATCGTTTGCCATTTTGTTAAAACGAAAAAAAAAAACAGTAAATGCAAAAGCTAGTTTGGAAAAAATGGTTTTAATCAAATCATAACGCTACTACGCACTGCTCTCTCCTATCACTAACGTATCCATTGTTGTATCCTCTTATACAAACTCGACCATGACTTCATACCTGTTTATCCTGGATGACAGTATTAAAAAATATATCCACTATAATTCTAACTACCCAACTTTCCCAAAAAAATCCTCTCAAAATTCTCGTGAACTTTCACTTGCGTCAAATGTATCATTTTGTTCGATCCCGTCCACTGCCACATTCAGTGATGCAACTTCCGCACGTAAATATCGCACATCTGCCATCTATTGCGCACGTGTAAACAAGTTATAGATACGACAACAAGAAGGAAAGGAAAAATCGGGTGATCCGTCAACTTTGCAAAAAGAAATACGTAATACATATGCATTCAAAGCGCAATCTAAAACCGATACATACACATTTGGTCATCAAAGTAAGAGAATGTTGCATTTTTCTTTCCAAATAAAATTCAGAAACCAGGAACAATGACTTTCCTACACAGATAAGCACACTATAACACGCACACACACACCTTCAGGAACGCACGCACGCAACCGTATCGATCGAGGAAATATCCAAAGCATACCAAAACAACACCTCTGCACAACGGTAAAAGCAATAAAAAACTCGGATATTGAGATAAGGGCGCGCACAAGCAATACAAAAAGCAACGGAGATGAAAGCTTGGTTGTGTGATGTGTTTTGCTGATGTTTGGCAACACTGCTGGTTCGTGAAGTACTTGAACTTCCTCAATTCTTTTCTGTGAATTGAATGATATCTGTGTTTGGTATACAGGAGAACTGACAGTTTTTCATTTTTTCTACTTAGTACATCTTGTGAAGAAAATTTTGCGTAATTTATCAAATTATGTCAGACTCATTGTTTAATTTTAACCGTGTCGGTTACATGATAATACGATATTTGAAGATAGTTTTAAAAATTTAGTTTAACCCTCTACTGCCCAAATTCTTTTTTCGAAATTTTTTATTTTTCCCGTTGTTTAATGTTTTTGCTATTGTGGGTTTTAGTTAGGTTTATATTCCAACATTTCTTAATTACTTAACTATTTCTGATGGAATTTTGTCCGCCTGATCTGATAAAATTATCACAATTATTAGTTTTGAAATGTTTGTTTACTACCGTCAACTGAGGTGATTTGGAAAACACGAAGCAAATTAAAACAGGCGTTTTACCCATATTTTTATTTTATTGAAAAAAAATTGTTTTTGGTTAGAAAAGACAACAAATTTTAGAAAAAACGATTTCCAAATTTTAAGCTCTAAAAATGTATTCCCATAGATTGCAGTTCCAATTTTCCTCCAGATGTCTGCAAGACAAGGTTGGAACCTTGCCATCTTGTTATCGGTTTAAAATTTTAAATCGTAGGCAGCCGGCTGCGGAAAGATAAATAATTGATTATTTAGAAAGTTTTTTTAATCGAACGCGTGCCAACCGAGCAATAGTGCTATGGGCTGGACTTATCAGTATATTTTTACTGTTTGTACAATTTAGATAACGCGAGCAAACCTCAAAGATAGTAAATAAAAGACGTTTTACTCTTCATAAAATCGATAGTTTGATGAGTTAATACTAAAGCTTCCAGTTGTAATAAATTATTACGATCAACAAATATAAACGAAAAGAAAATAGGACACCACGTAACCGATTGTAATGAAATTAAAACAATAACATAAACGAACTAAACCGTCGGCGTGCCTTCCAATCAACGATGATAAAAGAAGGACTTTTTTGTGAAAATATCAGTTAAATTCAAGTGTTCCACAATTGTGGGAGACACAATAACATCCCACAATCATGGAACAGGCAATTTGGAGGCAGTGTTTTGCTGCTCTGGATAAAATTGTCTTGAAATGCAGTTTTTGTTTAAAAAGTATTACTTCCACTAGTGAAATAGCAACAGAATGTCCAAATAAAGGAGCTAAAAATAGCAGGGTCGGCAGAAAAGATGCATTTGACATGCTTTTGCCAAATTATCACAAAAATTTTCCGAATTTGTGGGATTTTTGATTTAACTAGTTTTTTTTTTAAATTCAAATTGTTCAAACCAATTCCTCCCAACTTCAAACTACCATATCAAAAAAATTAAAGATCAACTTAAAGAAGATTCCAACTACAGAGAACTAAACTTTATAATTTTCAATTGCGACTTAAAGCACTTAAGACGGATCAAATGAGTCCAAAACGGACAATATCGGTTCAATGCCGAGATAAACGAGTGACAAATTTTTGATCAACATCACACTGACATTTGCTCAGATTTTCGTCCTGAGTCGATATGTATACGTGAAGGTGGGTCTAGGAGGTCTAATAAAGCAGTTCCTTTTTTCAAGTGATATTAAAGCCTTTCCTCAGTAAGGTGAGGAAGGCAAAACGTATTTTGGGAATCCAACTTTTGGTGAAATAAGTGAAATAAAGAAATGGGTATTTTTTCAGGCTTGATTGGTAATGAAAAGAACGACAATAATGTTAAAATTAATTAAGGCTAAGGAAAGAAAACTTTTTTGGCTCAAAAATTGCCAATTCCCCGGGAATTCCCGCTCGTCACCCTCTATTTCCAGTTAATTGAGCTAAGAAATCACGAAGTGTGATTGGACACTCAATTTTATTTTGACTGAATGATTTGGTATCACAAAATCAGAATAAATGAACAAAGTAAAAAAAAAACACTTTCCAATTGCTTTCTTATATGTGAAGGTGCATGAAGTAATGAACAATAGCGTGTGCATAATGAGTGTTGGTATGTGTGTGCCATGTAATAACGAGATACAAGCCAGAGGACAATGATTGAAGCAAACCAATTCTCCTTGTTATACAGCAAAGCGCTTTATGTTTGATTACGTCGTTTGTTTTGTTTGTTTGCTTACACTTTTACCTTGCTACGACGAAATACACGAACGCGCGCACACACTCACATCGATAGCACAAACAATAGCAGCACCTCGCACATTCGCGCGCGCACACGCACACACATATTCTTTGGCACAACCTTTTTTCAGGGGCTTCAGGCTGTGCGTTTGTTCTCTTTTCTGTAGTTTGAGTGCAGTTGAGAACGGTTGCTTTGAGAGAGCGACAGAGAGAGATAGTGGACAGGAGTGGCACATCGAGTAAACAATAGAATAGGTTGGCACAGATACATGTATACATTTGTTTGTATGTAAAAGTAAG